>NC_091483.1:4062340-4212797 GCF_947461875.1 Haliaeetus albicilla | reverse complement strand
GGAGCAGGGCAGCCAGCTGACACTTGCAAGCGACAACTTTCATTGCACAGGTACCATCGCTGGTGGGTCTTGAGCAGTCCGTAGGGTTGGAAGCGATGTTTAGCAATAGAGAACTGCTCTTAAACAGAGGTGTCACAAGGAATGCCACATCAATAACAGTTTCCATATAAGTAGCAATGAATCTTGTACTCCAAATAAGCAAACTTATTTAGTAAAATGGAAAAAATAATAGCTGACAAGGTCTCAGCGAGTGTTGAGAAAGCATTTTGGTATCCCCGAATAGAACATGCAGTATAGAGGTAGGCAAACACACTGATTGTCATGAGGGGCATTGTTTGTGCTTTTGAGGCAAGATGCAACCTTTGGCTGGTTAATTAAAACCTTTTTTTATTAGTGGTATTATGTCACCAGAGTCTGTGCAGGCTGTGCCTTGCTCCCATCAGTCCTACACCCTAATTTTTTTCTGTTATGGCTGAAGAAGTTCTTGCTCACAATTTCATGACACTACACGTAATTAAGCTTTATTTTACCTGAATTAGGGCTCCACTGTCTTCATTCAGTTTGTCATCATGTTTGAACTCCACTGTCACTGCCTTGTCACAGTCAACTGCTGCCATCTCTACATCTGTGGTGTTGTTCATGTAAATAGCACCAAAGAAGTCAGTAGCCCTGAAGCCTGCAGCCAAATTAAAACAAACATATCCTTTTGTTTAAAAAGGGCAAATAAAATTGACACTTTTGACTTTTTATGGTCAGTCAATTTTGCTTACTGAAACGAACCATTTTCCCTCGAGGATTTGCAGCCTCAGGCTGCTACCAACTGTCGTTGCTGATGGCATTTTTTGACAGCTGGGTGAGAGGGAAAAGCTGATGGACAAGCCACGAAGCTGCGCTGTGACTGAGACCACCCAGAACCTTTTGCACTGTTGATTTGGCCACTGTGTGTGTGTTTCTCAAATGCTTGCATTTGAGGTAAGAATGAATGCGTGAAAAGTAGACATAGTAATGTCATTTGAAGTGTGAAAATGAAGGAACATGTAAGTGTCCAGCAGCAACACTTTTTTATACAACTTGCTTGCAATCCAAGATGCATGCATAATGATCAGAAGCCTTACTTGTATTTGAAAAGTAATTATTATGGAGTCATATACAGGAAGGACATATTCATGCATTTTATCAGCCTATCCAATTACTTTTCAAGAGGTACATAATGAAGTTAAAACAGTTAGCCTGATCTTACACATGACCTCTACAGCACTATATTAAGTTATATATTGTCGTATTTATTCCTGTTTTATTTTCGTTCCCAACGGGCACCTTTACCTGTACTCGTCCGAACCCTCATTATTGCATCAAATCCGGTCTTTTTTTCTATGTCCTTCCTGAGGTCACTTAAGAACTGGGGACTGTCAGCATTGAGCTAGAAAGGCAAAGCAAAAGCAAAAGTTGCAGTTCACCACCCGGTGGCAGCAACATAGCAGAAACCCAACCCTCTCCCTCCCCCTGTGATCCCCCCGACATCGAATCTGTTCTTTTCACATTTAACATCTCTCGTTCCCTTCAAAAAGAGAAGCAATGTTGATTGTTGTTTTGTTAACAGAAACATATGAAGGCAAGTGTCCACCAATTCATCACTAGGCTTGGACATCCAGAATTTCTATTCAATCAAATTATCTCCAGTAACATCCATTCCTGCACTTAACCTTGCAGCCTAGCTTGGATTTTACGGCACAGCCTTAAGAATTGCAGAGTAGCCTTGCGGACTTTGCAAAAAACGCTTTTTTGCAGGACAGCTCCTGATACAGAGGAAGTCCCTCACTCCCCAGAGAGATTCTCATGAAATTTTAAACAAGTGTTACAGCTTTGGGGGGATGTGTCTGGGGGGGTATGTCTTTATCGTAAGCATTTTTATCTTTATATACAGGAGTAATTGACTTCCTTGCTCAGGTGCCAGCATATTTAAGTAAGTGGATGGAATTTTAAGATACCAACCAGCTTATTACTGTTTTGAGATATATATTTGAGCCTGATCTGTCATTTCTAAGTTTGAATTTTATCCCCTGGAGTTTATAAGTAAGTTTTCTAGAGTCGCTCCACTTTTATGTTAAATGTCAAAGCACACATTGAAATGAAAAGGAAAAAACAACAAATCCTCAGGTGTTACTATCTGAAAGGCAGGAAACACACATCACTTACCTGGAAATTGTTGTACTTGTACAATGTTCCTCCAGTGTACATTGTGATGAGACCCATAGAGGCTACGTCCACATACTGATTTGGGAAGAGGAACAAATTCACGCAGCAGCCATTAGCCACACAGTCCCTGGCTAAGGCCTCGTAAGAATTTGCCTGGGGCTGGAAAAGCGTCTGCACAGAATTAAATAATACAAGTGTCATAACATTAGATACTGTTGGTAGCCAACCACAATCCAAACCCCCACTTGAAGAAAAAAAGATGAAGTGGAAGTTTAAAGCGAGGCATGGATTCGATTAAAAATGTGTTGCCCCTGCCCATACACTTGTATGCAGGGAACCAACTCGGTTCTTAGACAACTAAATCACTAAGAGGCAGGTAATAAAGGCTCTTGATGGGTGGAATGACTTGCTGCTGAGGGGGGTTCCTTTATGGATAAAAATGGTTGCTTTATGGTAGTTTTGACTTCAGTGTTCCTGTAGAGGCAGCATCAATGTATCTACATAATGTAATCAAGGCACAGTGAGAATGGGAATATTATATAATTAAACAAGACATCCTTGCAAAAGAAAATAAATGAAAAAAGGTCAAGCCTCTATTAGAGAAATTCAGCATAATAGCAGTCCCTTGTTAACTCAGAGTAGAAAATACCTTTTCTTTATCTGTATTGAGTAGTTTTTTGTCATCTCTGTTTCTCAGCTTCCCTGGTGCTTCCGCAGTTGGCAATGATGAATGGAAAATAAACAGTTTTCCAGCACATTCTGCAGCCTGTTTCAAAGACACCATATTGGCATATTTATTACTGCTAAGATAAACAAGTCTAATTTTCATACATTGTGGTATCTCGAGAGAACAGTGTAAACTTTCTGCAAGTTCCTCAGAGCTAAATAATTCATCTAAAGACTCAAAATTTGATGGAAATAAGTCCTGAAACAAACTGGGAATTTTACGTCAGCAAACAACTTGGTCTAACGCACAGATACATTGGCTGATGCGTTGTTACAGTGATTTTTCTATATAGGAATCTAAAATCTTGGATGGGCAAAACGAGGAGTACCTCTCTTGGAGACTTTCTAATTGGATACAAGCATTATGCAATAAGTATCAAAAGTACAAATACTAAATTGGATAAAATTAAAAGGAAATGTAATTGAACAGAAAAAATATTTCTTTCAGTTCAGGCACAATAGTGTTCACTACATTTTTATAGACAAGCAAGGATTATATTCCTGTACTAGATTCCATGTTCAAATCTATACTAAAGTGCAGGAGTATCAAAATTTGTAATGAACATTTCCTCCTCTCACTAAGACGTGAAGTAACTGCCAGTTGTTATTCAAGTCTTCTATTCTTACTTAGAACTCCAGTGAGAACATGATATTTACTGAGATGACAAAGTACTGACAGAAAACCCTGAATTCCAAAGAAGAAAGTAACAACAGTAGCAAGTACCACAGGCATCTTTGTACTATTAACAAGCTTTTCCACCAAAATTTAGAAAATCCAGTTTATCGCTTACTCTTGAGACAGGTAATGGGAATGATCAGAACAGAGTATTCCAGTTGGAAGGGACCTACTACAAGGATCATCTAGTCCAGCTGCCTGACCACTTCAGGGCTGACCAAAAATTAAAGCAAAGAGAAGTTAAAACTGATTAGAAATTCTGAGGTCTTCCAAGTATTGAAGAAGTTGGGTGAACGGAAGGAAGGAGGAAGGAGGGATTTGTCCTTTTCTTGCTCCAGACTTAACCGCACATCCAGGTTAAAACTGCAATACCTAAGACTACAGACACAAATCAGCTTTGGTACTCTTTCTCCTCCAGATCTTAAGATGTTCACAAGATAAAGATATTCCACATTTCAAAATAAGCTATGACATTCTTCTGGAAAAACTACAAAATCTCTTTGCTATGGCAGAAATACAATTGAAGGCAGCATCTTATAACAGAGCTGAAATTTTACCCCTAATACCTTTAATCACGAATGCCAATTTCTTCAATTCCTTTCAAGAAGCATTCTGCTGAAGACTGAAAGACTTATCAAATACCTATTTGTCATTATACGCATTGGGAATTACTGACATGGCTTTTGACAAATTTTCTAAAATGTATTTATGTTATTTCTAAAAGTGTACTAAAATTAATCTCAAATAGGAACACAATCCATTTTATTCTTTTTAGACAAGAATTGTTTTCTTGAGCGCAGGTATATGCATATTAATAATTTACAGTGAAAAGCCTTACAAATTGTAACTTTAAAATAATGAGCTAAATGAAAAGCTTAATTAAGAGCTGCTTTCTTTTATAGCCAACATCAAAGGAAATTTACAATTATGGCCCTTAAGTTTGTTTCGTAGAAGTCAAGTATTGGCAAAGAGCATTCCAACGGAAGTGGTAACCAAACGTCTGTTTTGCACACATACCTTCTGGCAGTATGAATAAATAACAAGAAAACAGGTATTAATTAAATATTTGATAAACAGATTTGAGAAATGTTGTGTATTTTCAGTTCAACAAATTTATCTACTCAAAGTTCATGCTTTCCTATACACAGCTTGCAGATAAATCAACTATTTTAACACCACTGCCTGTTTCCTGCCCCTACAAATCTTGTGGTGAACCATGGTGGCATTCTTTTAATTGGCAGCGCTCCCTGGAAATGTCAGCACTTCAGGGGATGTCCTAGAAATGCAGAAAGCAACTGGGGATGCATCTTGACCTGTGGATTCATTTTCAGCTGTATTCAAGTTGTGAGAACTTGTCAGTTAAGCAGAAACCCTCCAACCCCCTACCCAATTGAGTCATAAATAGTCACAAAGATCTCGTTTTGCACAAGAAGACAGCAGAAGCAGACTAGGCAGGGCAAAATCGTATCTTACACTGACTCTTCTCCTGCCCTTCACACGTGCAAGGACTGGGTATCTGTACAAACATCCAGAGTATCTATCAGTTCTGCTGCAGTAACTAAACACTTTTTTATTTCTCTCAAATACTGAACAAGAAACTGACTCCTGCTCCTCATCTTCTCCTAAACATCCATTCTATGTGGAATAGACTCTAGAGACTGGTTTCCCTCAATAAGCAAAATTGGGAAACAGATGTTATGCCTGTCAGTGTTCTCATTTTGACTAAAGCAGTTCAAATGTACTGTTAGAATAACGGAACATTAGTGCTGGAAACAATCATCGACTTTTTTTTCTATTTTACCATTGTGATTTGTAGGAGGACTTGGGACTGGCTTCTAGCAAACAGAATTTCTGCAGCTTATCAAGTCTTATTTAAGAGCTGTTTCTCTTACAGAGAGGAACATTCTAACCTTTAGCGCCTCCATGCCAGCCTGGATAACAGGAGCAAAGATGGTCTCACTCTCGTTAGTGTCTGCAAACATCTCTGGAATCTGGTCCAACAAGCTACGAAACACAAAAGGATCAGTGTCTCAACTGGTTAGCATATTTGGGATAATCCCCAAACATACCTTTTAACATACCAAGCCTTCACACAGAAGGCTGTTTTCCATGCAAATTTATATTAAAAAAATATGAATTTTGATCACTCAATTTTTTTAGGATTCCAGCCAGAATAAAAACAAAGTATAAATTTTTAAATTCTATGAGATGCACTATTTCAAAGCTGGTAACATAAAGGAACATGCAATAAATAAAAAATAGCTAAAAATTAAGGAGTCCTAGTGTGCTGTAAGGACTTACGAGTCCTTAGATCATATCCAGGTGTGCATCGTATACATCGCAAGAGGAAAAACATGCAACATGGCACATAGCCACAACACCCCTCCCATTTTTGAAGCAGCACAGCTGAAGATGCATGCTTTACACCTGGCCCAAATATGCTTTCAAATTCAGCACTGGGGGGTTGTTGATATCACTTTTTCTTTGCCTCAGAGGTGGAAATACATGACTTGAAGCATCTCCTGACTTCTAAAGTATCACAGTAAACACATGTACCCCCCAAAACCCAATAACACAATTGACTAAAAGGCATAATGCATATCATAAGCATTCAGATCTTATTCACATATGGAATAATTATACTTTACTTGGTAACAACAGATCGTGATTCCTGAAAGTTAACAAGGAAGCCATCCAGCAAAGGAACAAAAACTTCTCCAACATCTGAGACCACCATCATCTGAGGCTGAGCTAAGCTGCTTTTTACATTAAAAAAGTGGAGGACCTTGTTATAAGTGACAAAACCAACTCGAATTGCTGAGGATTCTTCTTGCTCTTCTCTGTAAGAAAAGCAAAAACAACTGGTTATAATTCTGAAATTCCGACCCTGCAATAAAAGCATCCCTCTGAAATGCAAGGCTGCTTTCAGATCATTATCTGTACTGGGAGCAACAAAGCAAACAACAACCAAGCAGATATAATGGCCTCAATCTTTGCCTTAGGTCAAATTAAAACACTCCAATAAAACCAACTGGTGTATTATTTACTTCTTTAAAAAAATATATATTTACATCAACCCTATCAACTGTGCATCCCATCCAAGCAGTCAAAACTCCTTAAGACAAAGAACAAACCATGCTGTCCTCAAACATGGAAAAGAGAGAACAGAACAATTAGTTACAAGATATAATCAGAAAATCAGTTTTATTTAGAACACATTGTAATGCAGTGACGCTAATGATTGGTGCCTAGTAAGAATAGTAACTAGGCTTGAATAATGTCTGGTGACTTTGGTGGGTCAATCTTCTGCTGCAGCAGGACTACTTTTAAGCAGCAAAAGCTGTTAAATCCTCCATAGCTATGTATCACACAGAAAACATACTGTAGGAATTACTCATTATTACTGCTAGTACATTCCCAGGCCAACCAAAGCTAGCAAACTGCTGCTGTGAGCTACACCTGCAGGAACACCACAGGCAGCAGGCTCAGTCTCTGTTTTTGTGGTGGTAACTAACTCTTCTAAGCAGTAGCCCACTCTGCCATTAGCAGCAGCATTAACAGTACTAGTTAGACCCTTACCAGGTTTGCAGTCCTAAGTTTAGTGAGCTTTTCCCTAAAAGGCAATCCTATTCAAAAAATTGGTCTTAATTACTACTAAAATAGCACCTTCCTGTAGCAGGGCGTTCTCTCGCAAATGACAAACCAAGCCTTTAGCATGAAAAATGCCAGATAGGAAGCCTGTGGTACTTGCAGTTACTACAGGTCAGCCCATGTGTTATGTATGGCAACATTAAACACTTAAGCAGCCTACTTATGGTGAGATGTCACAAAACCAGCAAATACCAAGTCTAATGCTTTTGCATGCAAAATATTCATATTCAAAGTACTGAAACTTGGAAATCCTCATTCAATTCCCAGCTATGCCACTGATTTAATGTACAACCTGAGAGGAAATTATTTCTCTATGCCTCAGTTTTCATTTGTAAAAGGGGAACAGCAAGAATTATTGTTTAATCTCACTAGGATGTAGAAATATGTACCACAAAGTTCTTTGAGACTGCAGCAATAGGAACCACAGAAATGGCCAAGCTGATTTTATTTTCTTTAGTTTATAAAAGAAGTCACTCACGGAAGACTATGACTGTACAAAATTTAACACAAAAAAATATGCTACTCCACAAACAGGATACCATAATGTACACAGACTCATACAGATGGTACTATCACACCAAAAGCATTTAACAGAGCCCTACCTTAGTATTTCCAATTTCTAGGCACTTAGGGAAAAAAAATCTATTTATCCCTCACTCTAACCTCTGAAGAAGCAACAGAATGTTAACAGTCACCCTGAGCCTTCACCACAGTAAAGCAGCCAGGGTCTGAAAATATTTATCCCCCTAAGGGAGTGTAAAGCCTTGGCCCCACCAAAATCAATGGCAAGGCCTCCATCCCATTCCACTGCAACCAACAGATTGCATTTCATGATTTCACAAACGCTTGCAGAATCGAAAGTCAAACTAAAGAGGAGAAACAACACAAACACACTTCTACTGCAATTCTTGTTCTTCTTATTGCAAATAGAAAAAACTGTCAGGCTTCTTCCTGGCTATCAAATCTGTTTGTCCTCAGAGAAAAAAAAAAAACAAAAAAAACCAAAAATGTCATCAGCAGTTTCACAAGCTTCATCTAAAACCTTGAGCTTGGGAGACAAATCATTTTTCTCATCTACAAACTTTAACTCTCACATCAGTCTAGAATGTTAATCTACCATTCGTGTTTTATGGGAACACAGCTGGATGGGAAAGTGGCTACTTGGATCTAAAACAAATCAATATTCTATATTGAACACACTCCACAGAGAAGCATTTTCAATAATTCCTCCAAGATACATTAACTCAAACAGATGCATCATTTCTGAATGTAAATTTCTAATCATTCCCAGCACTCGGACACTATTTTCTTAGTAACATGATTAACAGGGAGCATTCAAGAGCTTGATGAGGACAAGGTATTATTAACTTTCTGCACATATAGCACTTTCCCACTTCAAAGAGAAGTATCCACATCATCCTAGTAGTCCCAAAGTTGTTACACAGCAGGTATTTGGTACAATTTTTTCAGATACTGCTCTTGCCTGTGGCAGTCCGTACTGCCACACTTCATCCAATTTCTTCTATCGTAGTTTTAAAAGATTAGCTGTAAATGTAGCAGTCGATTGCCTATGTACCTCACACTCTATTTAGTTCTTTTTAAAGTCTCAGAATGAGACGTCTGGATCATATGTACAGAAATGCATTCAAATGTTTTGGGGCTTTTGGTGGTGGTTTTTTTTGTTTGTTTGTTTGTTTTAATTATGCACCTAAAAATCATATCTGCACAACCAGTTAGCCTGATTTTCTGAGCTCATAAGCACAATTTCTATAAACCCATTTCATCTAAATACAGCCAGAGGTTTCTGGTTTGGAACACATTAAGTTTGAAAATGTCTGCTCTAAAATTTCAAGCAAGCAAATAATGTGGTTTCTGCTGTGTTGCAAGTCTACAAAAACACAAAGTTCTTAACACCAAGTCTTGAGCCACCTACCTTAATCCTTTCTTTGCTGCCTCTAACTTCTCACTTCGCAGCCATTTTCACAGGCTTACCTGGCACAGGCCTTTACACCAATGGCCTTTTTGTAACACAGATTGCTTTGCTACCCCAAGTCTGTCTTCTTAAAGATATGAGCATAGGGTAGATTTCCAGCACAGGGCTTTCACCTCATGTGGTAACAGCAGAATATTTTTGCAGGTGTCTTTGTCCAGTAACAGAAAATGAACAAGCAGTGACCTTTGTCTCAGCACCAAAACGGCAGTTTCACCACAAATTTTGGTGGAATGCCTTCTGTTTTGTTTTTGTTTTTTTTTTTTTTTAATTAGTATTGTTTAAAGACAACAGACAACAGAGTCTGAAGAAACTGAAGGGCTTACCCTTTCTTTATTTTTTTTATTGCTTTTTTCAGTGGACAAGAAAACTTTGGCCCTACAAACAAATTATATAGCAGCAGATCTCTGCAGAGTGCTGGTGAGGAAAATAATTAATGTGCCTTTTTTATGATGTAGATACCCACGCTTTCATTTTTCATCAACTTCCCCTATTCAAGCCTAAGTGTTTCTAAACTGCCAACTGCTTTTTGTTACTACACTTATGCCTTTTATTATCTTCAGAGTCATGATCAATCCTGACAGAAAGCTCTGAGATATGTTCAGGATAATATCAAACACTTGTGTCTCCAGTATAATCTTCAATGACAAAGTACTTGAGAGATGGCCTTACATGGGCATCTGACAAACTAACCCCCCACCCTGGACTGGAATTTCTTTCATGCACAGAGATCCCAGAAGGACATACGATAAAAGATTTTTAACATATCCCAGGTTATCGCAAGGATCTCGTCTCCCACCCTTCCTCACTTTGCTCTTTCCATTTCTTAAGTCTGTACTCCCTCTGTAAGTATTGTTATTCAGAATGCATTTTCCTTCTGTATGTTTTTCAATGCTTTTATATGCCTTTGCTGAGAAACATCTCGTTTACTTAATTTCTCAGTGTTTCACTGCTCTCATTTAATTATGTGTGTCTGCATTATTTAAACTTTAATGAAAACTATATTAATATACTATACTAAAAACTATACTAAACTACACTAAAATAATATACTGTCATTAATATTGATCGGCAGCAACACTACTACTGTGTGTTTAATGCTCACAAAGCAAATGTGCTGTATTTCATAAAATGGCTGTTGCCTACAAAATTTGTTCCCCTCTCAGATACATACCAGGACAGAAAAGTCTCTCAGCACAGCAAGAAGCTTTAAAAGTTTTGCTAATTAACAATAAGAGCTAAAGATACAAGCCACCAACACTATGGCTTTAGAGAGACTTGCCATTCTTGAATATTCTGTTTTTGATATTTCCCTGTTTAATTTAATGAGAAAAGCAGCATTGCGATAAACAGAACTACAGCAAGTAAAGTCAGAACTACAAGCTGGGACTTAGCTGATAATACCACTAGAGTTCACTACAAGAAAGGGAAAGAATGCAAGCTACATGAGCAACTAGTATGACAGATTTTTTCCATTCATATAGTAAGCCCAGACATCAAAGTTTAAGAACTACCAGCAGTGTTAAAATTAACATTTGGTCACTATCACCCCGAAATGCCTGTACTGTAAATTCTGACATTTTCTGTAGCTTGTTTTTACCTCTCAACATGCAAAGCTACATGAAAACTGCAGTGTATTGAGTTAAGCAAAGCACACGTTTCTTTACCTTGGAAGTTTATCTAGCAGAGTCTTCAGTTCATCACATATGAGTTTAACTAGGCCACTGTTTATGTTTCTGTACGATACATCAATCATGAAGATATAAGCTGGTGGCTTTGGAGGCTTGTTGTTCTACAGAAAAAAATGACCGTTCACAGGGAAAATTAGACAGTGTCCTGTTATGTCGAAAAAAATTTACAGGTGGTACCATAAGGCAATCTAAATACAGCATTCAGTTGTTTGAAAAATGCTGTGAATTATAAATGATAACTACTGCAGAAAGCTGACAAGTATTGGGTCAAGTCCACCCCTGGAATAAAATATTATTACTGGAAAATAGCATCCTAATGGAATAAAATATGCGAAGGCTTAACAGTTTATTAGATAAGATGAAACACAAACATTTTCTGCTCAAATTCAAGTGTTTACACAAATTTGCCTTTTTTCTGTACCCATACTGTTTTTTCATTCCCTATATCAATACGCAATACCATTTTGGTAATGTGAACACTTAAATTCAGGTTTTGTTAGCATTTGTGTCTAACAACTGTTAAGTGATTTCTAACCAATCTGAAAAGAGAAAATAAAACTTAGGTACTGAACTAGAATTAAAATATCTCAGTTCTTAGCAGTACCAAGTCATGATCATCTGCATCCTGCCTTTCTTGCTGTCTCATGCTCTAACGCATTCTGGACAACTGAACTGTTCTTTCAGGAATAAGCTGACTTTCTGCAAGATAATCAAAGCATGAGACTGGAACATTCAATGTATGCAACTGCTGCATACACAGCAGTGACTTGGGCTGGTATGGATTCCTTTGAGAATTCCTCTTACTCGTAATGTAAGTGGCATACAAATTGTGACATACACTACCGACACAAGTTTCTGTAAGTAAGAAAAAGTAAGATGAAGGGGTTTTGTTTCCAAATAAAGCAATGTAATGCTGAGAGAGGTACCCAGGAAGAAGGTCATATAAAGTCAACATAGCAATGGTAATCATCATACTCCCTAAGATCAGTTTTCCTAATTCCCATTAAGACAAGTAGTGGACACGTGGTGTCAAATTCAAGACAGCTTTTCCATTATACTTTTTCACTTCCTTCATATAGAGTTCTGACGACTTAACCAAATTATACTTGTTAAACTAAACCTCAGAAAACTCCATTTAAGAAAAAAATCATCTAACCCTTGAATTATGACTTATCCATAGTCCTGGCACACTTTAAACTTAACATTATACCCTTGATCTCACTTTATTTGACTCATATAAATCAAGATTAATTCCTGTGAACTAAAACTAGCCAGTATTTTTAAAAGCTGCTCTGTTTACTGTATTTGGATTCTAGTTTCAAAAACGGTATCAAACACTACTTCTAAACTCTTGTATCGCATCACCATTTATAAAGAATCCCTGCATAATTTCTGACAAATATATGGTAGAAATGAGGGCTTGTGCTCTTGCCACATCCGCTTAGCATGAGCGCCATAATGCAAAACAGCTGTTATTTGTTAACATTTTTTGTAGCTGTTCATCTTTGTCATTTGATAAGCACAAAGGGAAATGACTTTTCACTTCTGTCTTAAACTGAATTTATAAAAGAATTAAACCTTTGCAACTTGGAGCAAAATGAAAAATAAATTATAAAATAATGTTAACTTCCGTAAAATTTAATGACTCAGCATTTCCAGCATGAGTGTTAAATTTGTAAGAGATTTCTTTTTTGTAACATTCTAGAAGTCTACGGACAGGTCTTTGCAACAAGAATACAGACCATACTCAATGACTTCTCAAGGAAACTCCCTGATTTAAGCTATATGGCAAAAGCCATTGCACTGAAAGATGCAATGTGATGACGACTGCATCACACACGGTTACATTCTGGAGTAGAGAAAAAGAACCATGAAAATAGCACAAAGCCATTCAGTACACATGAGTTTTCAAATGTTTAGCTGCCAGAAATCAGCAAAGCTTAACCAAATTTGATGGAGCTACACAGGATGTACACTGAGGATCCTGCACTGTATTTCTGTAATGCCTCACTACAACTCTCTCCTGTTCCAGGGTTTAACCCAGATTTCAATAACATCTATATAGGTCGTCTCAGGGATTTCACTGGATTTTGGAGCAGTACCCTAGCAAGAAAGCAGAATTAAAACTGTTCATTTTCTTCATACCAGCAATAATTTCATGGTCTGAGGAAGTTACTGGTACCTACTTCAAAACTTTGTAGGATCCAGTTGCCTTGCCTAACCTTATCATGACCTTAATTCCACTGACAGGAAGAACATTCTGCCTGTTTTTCAGCAAGAACAGAAAAATATGTCCATACTGTGGACAGAGGAAGTCACACTTGCGGTTTTGTAAAATGAGCTAAAGTTTGAAAAGTTTAAGTAATTTATGCTTTTGGAAATATCAAATACAGTTCTCTAATAAAATCAACTACAAATATTTACAGTGACTTGAGTGGGCTTTGGATTGAATTCTGCAGTGAGTTAATATTAGGAGAGAGAACCCATTCCATTGTAACTTATTTACTGGTCAGAACACTGAAACTACTCTTGCCAGGGAAGGATTACAAGGTCGAATTCCCTTGCTAAGGTTTTCAATATTGGGAAGGCAATTTAGGCATGTGTCTGTCTTCAAAAACCAATAGAAGACATGCATCTGAAATGCAACACTGCATCAGAATTTCAACTGTCTCCTCTAAACAGGGCAACATAGTAGCTAGGACCAAAAAAACCGCCCCAGTTGAAGACTGGTGATCCATAACTTTGCTGCACTGTTTGTTATTCTTACTCGCTAGTCTCATACTCTGCAGCACAAAAGAACAAAACATAATATTGTAAGCTTAAATTCTCCGCATCTATCTATGTTTTCCAGAATGTTCCTGGAATCTGATACTCAGCTTACAAGTGTATTTACTCTACTGTAGCTATTTAAAGGATTTTGTTTGTTTTGACATAAAATTGTAAATTAGTTTGCATACTGGAAATACTCACTCGGCAATAATCCAAAGTAGCAACATATTCATAAGATCCCAGAGATAGCTCAGGCCTTTCATAGTGGTCTACCCGTCGGCCAATGTGGTCCAGATGTTGAAAGAAGAATGGAGGGACTAAAAGCCAACACAAGAACAGGAAAAAGAAGTTTATATTTTGGGAAGGAGGGGAACAACCCAACAATTTCTTTCAACAGATACAATGTACTAATGTAGGTTCCTGTGTTACTATCAAGGGAAGAGTTTAAACACTTAACCCAGGTTGCAATGAACCCAATTCTTCCCCACCTAGGCTTAAAAAAAACCCAACCAAACAAAACCCCACAACATTCTAGTAATGCCAGCTCCTTTTGCATTTGGAAGACAGGGCATATTCCCCTATAAATGTCCATATTCTCCCACCTCTACATTGTCAGGGTTGAGTAGGTAAAACTGACCCAGGTCATTTCCACAGGCAGGAGCCTGTTACCCTCAGGATACAGACTTAACAGTGACTATTTTGGCAGTAGATACAGTCTACTCATAGCTTAATTCAAATCACCGGAGGCAGAGTTCTGCAGAGGGACAGCAGTAAAAACAGCACTTTTCCTAAAGTGTGTACTGCTTTATTGAAAAATACCACTTCACTGGAAAGAGCTCTACAAGATTCACAACCCTGGCCTACTGTACAGCAAAGTACATTGAGTCCATTATACCGGGAACCTTCTGCAGCTACAGATAAAAGGTGCAGAACTCCAAAGCATTAAGAAATCAAGTGGGTTTGCCACCAACAATTTATATACAGCTAGTCTAATAGTTAGAGTCACCTTGGGGAAGAGTCACCTCTGGATTTTAGCTTCTCTTTCTTCAATCAATATATATTTAGAGTTAGAATGCTTATTTTTTCACATTTTTGCCTGTAAAAAGCATATGTGTGTGTGAGTGGGGGAATATCTACCTTGTTTGTTTGCCATTTTTAGTCCTCATTAAAGTTTTTCTTTAAAGTGCTTTCTGACTTGGATAAAACACTGTAGTAATGATTTAAAGCAACACTGCAACTTAAATGTCTTTCTTAAACTCTTCACAATGCATTTAGATTTCTCTTTTTGAGAGTTTAAATTGCTAACAAACTCTGAAATTTGTTATCTGCTATGCTTGCACAAACATTTGAGCATCAAGCAGAAAAGAAGTTGGAATGAGTCTTTCAAGGTTCACGTTTCAGAGTTGAAAAGATTACTGTATTAGGGAAAGCACTATACCGCTGTGATCCAGCTGAGGAAATCCAGCTAGATACAAATGTCTAGAAAGGCTAGTTCTGGCAAAGATTTGGGATTTAGCCAAGAGCACAAGAACAGTTATGAGTCACATGCAGCACACTTGAACAAATATGGCATGGTATCTTCTGTGAAAACCAACACTTGTCACAGTAAGATTAATAAGTTATTTAACCATTGCATCCACAGTCATGGACATGGCTGTAAATATTTGGTTCTTGCTCAGCATTTAGATTTCTTAAAGAAATTAATTTTTTTCCACACAAAAGTTGCTTTCAGTTAGCAATACAAGCAGCTTTGTATCCTATGTTGACATAATATTTTTATATAACGTTTTGATGGTATCAGACTGGACTTCATGACTCAGCATTATTTTTCATGCATTTATTTTTTTAAATCATACTAAACAAATGTTTCTACGTGTTTTTCTGGGGTAGTATTTTTATTATTTGTGAAATAGGTCTAGTTACTGCATCTCACTATTTTCTCATCAAGTCAGCAAGTCAAGAAAATCATTTTAGGGATATAGTTTCTTTTTAGTTTCATGGAATTTGTATGAATCACAGATCAGAGAAACATCACTTACCATCATTTATACAATTGCAAAATCCACACTGGTATCTTCTTCCACCTTCAATAAACTGCATGAAAGGACACATATAAGCTTTGCACCGGTTGCATCGGATTGGTCCAGTCTCACCATGGTTTACAACATAAAGAGGTGTCTAGATGAAGAGGTACATGAAGTTACAAAAAGCAATGCAAACTTGAAACCAGATAAAGTCAGCTAGAAAGCTACTGCTCAGACTTAAGTCTTGTTAGAGATCACCTGATCAAGAGGTTATTCATGGTTCAGCCTTCACCCAGAATCTGCAGTACAGTTGGCTCAACCCCATACATCCCTTGAGGGGCTAAATTTACAAGTTCACAGGCCATACTCTGACATTTATTAGAAAGAGAGTAAGGATTCACACCAAAAGCCTCGAAAGTTTTCAAAGCATTGGAAGTTTAGGGCTCCAGGCTGATTTTCTCCAGCAAAAGGTTTTTACAGCTCACTAAGAGAAATCTGCTGGAGGCAGCTATTTGTCTTCTCTGTCAGACTGAGCTTTTCCTGAAGAAATCTATTGCTGCTCAGCTATTGCAAACCATCTTTCAAACACGTATTAGCTAAGAAAGCTTCAAATATTTTATCCTAAATGCTGACCCCCCAATTCTCCCACATTACATGCTATACTAACGTTTAAATGTGTCAGGTCACCAGCTAGAGCAGATTTAGAAGAAACGCTAATATTTATTGAAAGAAAGTACATACAGCAAACAAATACAGTATCTCAAACACTTGTCAGTTTAATTACACTGCCCATGCTTGCTTATAGCCTCTGCCAAAAACCACTATGGAAGACATTTTCCAGATGCCTCTTTCAGTAATAACTGTGCAGCAATTGAAAGATTCCTGCGATTATACTTAACATTAGAGAAGTCATACATGAAACCACTATAAAAACGGAAGTTTGCTCAAATATTTGTGAAACTGTTTTGTATTCTTCTTTTTTCCTTAGTCCCTTCAATCCCAACTAAAAATCTCTCCACATAAGAATAAGAATAGAAATCCAGAGTTTGGACACATAACAGATCTCTACAAGAAGAAAAATGCTGACAGCCTTTGAATGCTAAAACATTACCACTAGTATATTCTTCTTTTTTTTTTTTTTTTTTTAATTATTCTGTCTCTTCTTATGGCATGGACATATTTCATCTATTATACACTTTATCTTTTATTGGAGCATAAGAGCCTTTGAATACCCAGAAAATCATTCATGTCCTTCTAGCATTCACTGCTTACATCTATTTTATTGTTTCTTTATATTTTACAGAGACTATTTTACTCATTTATTTCTCCAAAGGGTTTAATGCTTTTTGCCAAGGATTTTATACATACGAGTAGATTTTTACTACATGGGTTTTAAGTGCTCCCTCCTACTCCACTGAGATATTATTTTACTTTGTGTTCTTTCTTCTACGAAAATTGAGTTTAACACAAATTAACCAATAATGTCAGCTGGCAAACTACCAGAGTCGTTTTTCAGACATGAAAGCCTTGGCTATAAAACCTGCTCATCAGCCACAATCGCTTAATAAGTTTTAATACTTCTGGGTTTTGCTCATTACTTGGCAATTTTCTGATTACCATTCTGCTGTATTAGTTTAATGAGGCCTGGATCTGGTTTGCAGTTAATATTATTATAGTGTCTGACCTGGTAGAGGGGAAAAAAAATAAGACTGAAACAACTCCTAATGCATTTATACACGTTGATTTAGTAAGTTTAAACCTTGGTTTGACACATTTAATATTATCCAAGAGTAAAGAAAAATTACCCCTAAACGATCATATTTTGAAATACCAAAAACAATCAAAAAATAAATGCCATGAAGTTCAGAGCCTAGGTGTCTACACTCTTACACATACTTACTAAATTACCTTTTTAAAGACAGCAGAAATAAAAATAATGGGGTTTTTTTTCCTTGTCTTTTCATATTTGGAGTGGAAATTTTAGTTTTCCCCTCCCTTTAGGTTTCTTTTTAAAAAATTACTTATTACAAAGTCCTTTTTAAAATGTGGGGTTAGAGCCTCAGTAGCCTAAGGGTTATGTTTGCAAAGATTTACTTACATGCACATTTACCTTTACGCATTAAATGGTTGTCTTGAAGTTACTGAAATTGTGCAGTGCATGAGGTTAAAACATGTACTCAAGTCTTAAGAAAATAATATCCACAGGCAGTGTTCTGTAAACATACACTAGGCTGCATTCATTTTGTCTTGCCCAGAGAAATAAAGGATGAAACACCAATAAAATCATACCACAGAAGCTAGCTATTTTTTCTTCCTAATAAGCTTGCAGAAACTTAAAAAAAATAAAATTAAGGGCGGAAAAAAAATCAATGAAGCAAAACCAACCAAAAATGTATGTGATAGAATTAAGGGTTTTGTCTAACCAAGAAAAATCCTGCAAAAAAGCCTTACGTGTACCTTAATTGATTTATCCATTTGGAATTTTTTTAAATTAAATGGAATTTATATTTTAGTATTTTCTTTAAATGATTTAAAACGTTACATCAATAATAAACACATCTAATAATAAAGCTATCTGTATGATAATTTCAGAATAAGCACTCAGACCAAAAGCGTCAGAAACCCACTTCTTGATGTGAACAACACAGTTGTGAAAGAAACTTTACCTCAATAAAGCTGAAATCTTCTAGGGCATTACAGCACAAGACTAGACATTCTACCCATCAAGAGAAAGTAATTTGGGTATGTAAACTGCTGTTGCATTTCCAACTGTCAAAATAACTTCTGTCAGAGTGAAATAACTTTTTAAAAATAAATAGGTAGATCTCCACAGGAATGTACAAAGATAAATAATACTGTACATGCATTAAAAAGCATAAAATAAAGTTATAAGTTTCAACTAATGAATACATGAAAAAAGGGTCATAAAAAAAGACACGGTACTAAATGGGAAAGCCTTGTTTGATGTGCTCCACTTTCTGTAGATGTCACTGCATACCAGAGGATAAAGCAGAGATCTGTTTATGGTCCCATGGAAGTCAGTGGCAAACTCTCACAGGAGCAGGGGAATAAGATGAAATTTAAAAATGCCTTTTTTCAGTTTTGGTTGGTTGGTTGGTTGTTTTTTTAAACAAATGCAATACTCCTTTTTCTTTTGCCTTTCCACCTATAAAGTATCAGTGTTTTCTTTCTCTCCTCTCTTAAATCTCTACCAATAATAAGTGAATCAAGTTAGATATCTACCATAACTATTTGGACATTTGATATACTTGTAGACTTGTTATGGCCTTACACTTCTCTTTCCCCTCATCTCTTCACAAACCATTGTCCAGTTTGCCTATCTGGACCACCTAATCAAGAATGGAGATGGACCTTACAAAAAAGAACACCTAGGTACTGGTTTTTGGCGTTCCAGCACTATCAAAACATAAATATTTCGCAAAACCAATGACGAAACTAACACTTGGTATCCTAAATCTGAACAGGACACATAAGAGGGATTCCTTTAATGTAAGCCGAAAGAGTAGACAGGCAGAAAGAATCAGTTGTGCTGGGAGGCAGAACATTATAGTTTTAGGTTAAAGCAAAGGAGAATTGGGCAGAAGATATGGGAAATGCTGTAAGACACCTGCATAAACTTTCCCTTCTCTGGAACCTCAGGGTCCCGCTGGAGTGCAAGTCCTTAAAGCCGATCTGATAAACCATAACTTATCCCACTATTAGTCCAAATATAGCTGTGATAGCAAGAGTTTTATTTTGGAAATATTTCAGCAAGAACATCTCTCAGGAGTCAGAACAGTATCACAAAGCAATAGATAGACATTGGTGGCACAGCTCCAAGATGAAATACATCCATAAAGATTTCCAAAGGGACTGTAACCTGCACTTTAAAGTCTGAGAAAGCTAAATTACTATTGCTTGCTATAAAAATGAAGTCCTGACACACTCCTGAGGGTTCCCTGTGATGCCTGCAAAGTATCACTGTATTCATATTGCAGGATGAGGGCCACAGCTGGAAATTATAAGTGTAGGAGTAAGAACTGTGATGAAGCTCAAGATTGTCATGGCACATCTCTGGAAAGGTGTTCTAAAGAGAAAAATCATAGGAGAGAGAGTCTCCGGAGAACAAGAGAGCCATACACAAACACTGAAAAAGCCCAGCCATTTATCACACAACAAAGTAAAATATATACAGGATCTGTTTTCATTGCCAGACTGGCATACGGACTGGGCTGCATGAAAACATTTTGTAGCTGTGCTGCAAGACAAATCTCCATGTGATGGACACCGCGCCTTGTCTTTGCCTTTCCCTACCTACCACAGCCAAAGCAGATTCCTATCTATTGCTTGACATAGACCCTATCAGCACAGTGACAAGTCTACATTAGGAGCTACATTTTTGCCCCAAGTTTGACTCCACCATCGTTTAGGTGCATTTAACACCCCAGCACTGAAACAACAGGAATGCTATCGTATTGAAAAGAGGCCCACACAGCTTGCAAAGTCTGGCTACATCCAAGAGGAATTCTTTCCACGAGTGTGGTTTTCAGTTAGATCAGCGTCTCTATCACACCCTTACTCATCCCCACAAGAAGAGGAACTTGCCACCAGTTCTTCTATATACTTCTGAAGAACATTACCACTGGAAGACATGGAGGGTCACTCTACATAACGTAATATTCTATACTACACCTGACAAGTTGCTGTTTCAACTGCAAATTACCTCAGGGGTAAACAATTCTGAAAGCATGCCCATGAAAGCCCCAGATTTAGGGGATCTAAGATTTCAGGACATGTTTAGATGAGGGCTATTTGTTTCAAAAGGAAGAGTATCTCACAGATTTGGAGAGCTGCACAGATACGTTAACTCCTGATGACTTTCAATAGGACAGTTCCTTAAAATTATACTCCATGATCAGCAGTCCTACAGCAGATAAAATATTTTATACTTCTGATGCACAGCAAACACTAAACATTGTATTTGCATGGCTGATTAACAGAAAAAAGAGAGACACAAAACTGCCAACTGTTCAATCCAGACAGTTCATTAAACAGACAAGCTGTGCAGTTTTAAAGGGCAACAAATTCAAAAAGGCAGTGTTTCTAGAATTATTATTTACACTCACATTGATGCAAGTCTAATTATTAAAATATTCATATGAAAATTTTAAGATATGCTGCATAATACAACTTCCTAATGAACAGAGTAGAAGGCTGTTGGTCAAGTGTGGTACCTCTACCCCAAGTAAACCTTGTGTTCAATGAGTACAGCAAAGAGATGAAGAAAAACTCCTTCAGATAATCAAAGGGAATTTTGACATGTAACACTGATGTTTTAGGAAAAAAAACTAGGTCATGAACAAAACTGTCTCCATTTCCTAGGACTGTTGAAGGGGTTTGTTTTCTTTTGTTATATCATCACAGATTGCTTTTGAGAAAGATTAACCAGTCTACAAATAATCCCTTGGTTTTGAGTTGCTTTACTGATTCGCATTAAAATGTCACGAAAGCATTTCCCTTTGTGATGTTCCTACTGCCTTTTATCAGAAGCCATTCCCTCTGAAGACAGAAATTATTTTGCCTATTCTTGGTTTTTAGATGTTGAACACTATCAGCCTCCTCAGCTGATGACTCAAGCCAATTTGGACTATCTCCTTTGCAGGGTTCACAGCAGGTTCAAGTATTTTCTGTAACACAGTCCTTTTTCATGTGTTTCCTTGTTTGTTTGCATAACTGCAGCATGGCTAAAGCAGCAGCCACGTGATGCAGTATCTCTTGGCTCTATCTGGATTTTTACAGACCACATAAAAATCCAAGAAGCATGTTCAAACCTTCTTGCTCAAAAACCCTCCAGACCCAGGCTGAACATTCACCTGCAAAAAATACCGTGGCATGGTAGCTGAAGATTTCAAGTTGACAATGCACATGGGATATGATCCAGTGTGTAATAAAATAAACAGAAAAATAGTTACTGATTTCAGTGGACCATACCTCAGACTATCCTTGAAATCCTTACTTGGCATTTCCTTCTTAAGTGGAGTATTGCAATTAACTGAATAGAGTTGCCAGCATGAAGACTGTAAATACAGGCTACTCCATTCAACATGAGAAGAAGGATTTTAAGAAGTTTGAGGATGGGGAAAAAAACACAGGTAATAATGATAAAATTTTGATATAAAGAAACACCAAAATTAGCTTACTTCTTTAGAACTTCCATATCATACAGGTGACAGAAAGGCGGGGCAGAGCCAAAAAAAGGAAAAAAGTTTACTATCCATGCTTAACAGAGGCACCAAGAGTTCTCCTGGTCACAATCCCAGACCAGGAATACCAAGCGTTAAACAAGTCAGCGCTCTCCAGCACTTCTCAGCTTTGAAGTGCTGACTGTTATTTGGATGTACAGACATGCTGTATCTCAAGTGAAGGTCAGCAGCCAGGATTAACCGATGATATAAGCAGGAGCGTGAAATTGGATAATCAAGAAACTGTGCTGAACAACAGACTTTCAAAATGTTAGCACTTTAAAACAATCCAATCTCAAGCAAGACCTGCCTCAGTCCAGTCTACGCTCATCCTAGCAAGAGTGGGAGCTGGTGCAGAGGCAGATACACAAGAAGAGAACAAAGGAATGTTTAACAGACAGACAAACTACCCCAGGACATCGTTGTTGTTGTCATGTCATCCACCCTCCCACCCCAACCCCTGTTGCACCCCTGAGGGTGATATGCACACATTAAATCACATGAGAGGACTCAGGTTCATGTCTGTACTAATCTACAACTCCACTTCCTACATATCAGTATCGCAGATGGTCCAGCACTGCAGTCCTTGTCTGACATTTTTAGGCATTATTGTCACAATAGCTGTAAAACCATTGAAACATAAGATAGGCAAGTTTTAGGAAGCTTCTCTACGGAAACAGTGAGTAATAATTACAAGGGAGGTAGTCTAGCTTTACTGATCACAGGAGTTTCACAATAAAATTCAAAGTTTGATTTTCAGTGATTTGTTCTCTGTCTGGCTTGAAATTCATTCAGCTCAGAAAATGAAAGATATTTAGCAATATAATTTACAGAAGTAAATAGAACTCTTAAAGACACCTCATTCAGGCATCACTTTTATTTTTTGCAGATCACTGCAGAAGAGCTCTAGAAGAACTTCAAAATAGCAGACAGAATTTAGGCTCCAAATACTATTACTACTGACTGCTTCTTGACAGGCCCAGTCTCTTACATGTGCTGTATGGTCACATCAATGTTAGTTTACCCTCACATAAAATTTTTCAAGGTTGCTAAATAAATGATAAATCTAAGACCACAGTTTAAAATACAGGCAGAGCCTATAACATACAAAGATAAGGGGCAAACTGGTGTATCAATTCTGGTTTAGAATGTCAAAGACCATTTAATGCAAACACAGCTTTGACCATTTCTAACATGCTCTAGAATATCCTTAGGATAGCCAATCAAGCAACACTCCACATAGTACTCGTGGAACATGCAGATCTAGGTTTAGGGAACAAATATTTAAGTTGTAAATAAATCTAAACATAGCATAGTTATCTCTGAAGCAACAATTGTCCTAGATGAAATTCTGCATCAGAAGTACATTATAAATGTTATTCATGTCTTTGTAGCAAGAATAAAATCAAAACATAACTTCGGATTTCAGGACCATTCTGGCCTGCTGGGCTATCGTCAACTTTAGAGACCAATATGTGGGTTTTTTTTCTTTTTATACATACGCACACACATATATAGGTGGATAGACAGATATGTGTGTGTGTATATATGCGCGCGCGCGCGTGTGTATATGTGTATATACATATATATAAAGTATTTTTCAGCATTTGAGATAAAAGCAATTACTGACTAAGATCATGCATTAAAGTCTGGTGAATGGAGGGCTTCTTTCCTTCTCGAAAACCTGGAGTTGTTTCTCTTTTGTTAGAAGGCATTACTGTGACTTTTTAAACGGACTACTCACTTGCATTCCTGAGAATGTTCTACAATAGGAACTCTCTTGCTCCTATTTTTGCACAGCCAAACATATTAAAGAAACTTTAATTAGAAAAAAAGCATAGACAAGTTTAAGTGTTTTGATTGGAGGTAGATAAAATAGTTCTGCTTACCTGCAGGCCTTCTTGAACAACGTTTATTAGTAAACATGCCTCTAAGGCTAATTTATTTGTTTCCACTGAAATCAGAAAGAACTGGGCGCAGTTAAAGTGTCATGCTACATTCACAAGCCAACTATAGCTAGCCAATTGCCACAGGAGTATGTGAACAAAAAGCAGCACTGAGTATCTTCACCTCTGAAGCAAGGATATTTGGGATGAGTTTAATACCCTTTTTGAAAGTCAAGTTTATTCTACGACGTTAGTTTTGAAGGTCAATAGCAAAACTAGCTGTTACTTTAAAAATACCACATCAGGTAGGAATATTCATACTCTGAGTCTCTCCTCCATGAATACTTTTACTACTATGATAGCTGGGATGCTTCAAGCAGACTCCAGAACCTCCAGACAATAATAATGTATGTATGCAACTACCCTCCTCTCTTTTATTAACACTGAGCTATAGCTGAATGTCACAAGTTAGGGGCTATGCAGAACTGAGTTATGAGCTAAGCAGTCCTGCCAAGGGCACAGACCTGTTCTATTGCTCCTTTACTCTGGGGCTGAGGAGGTAATCTATGCCTCTATTTAGCAAGCATGGATTATCTAATTCTGTTAAACACCACATGAAAAAGCAGCCCTCTCCACCTATTTCCTGTCCTACAAGAAGAGGAACTTCCCTTCCCACAGGATCAATGAAGGGACATTCTGTAAAAGAAGGCTTAGTCTCTCCTATTTTTCTACAGGACAGCATTAGAGCCTGCTATGATTAGGCCCTAGATGTAACCCAGTGCAACGTTTGTTTGGTATTAAAAAAACCCAAAACAAACCACCCAACCACAACCCCCCCCCCCCCAACATCAGCTTTCTATTCAACTTTAAAAAGTACTTTTTGTATCTAATTATACACTTTATGTGGTTGCATCCAAAATACAATACTGCACTAACATGCACAGATAACTAAAATACATATAAACTGAAAATGCATTAACAACTTCAGTTCAAAAAGCAAACCAAACTTTTCCTCCTCAACTTACTAAATACCAGTGTCTTCTGATTCTGTGAAGTTTCCAAGGTAACTGAGTAACATCTCTGACAGCTTAAGGTTAGAGCTTGCACAGTCTTATAATGTTTAATTTACTGCTGTTGCTATGATCAACTTTGGCCAGCACATAAGAGGAGACAAACACCATTTCAGAGTCCGTAGAGGAAAACGCACACACGGAATGGCAGATGCCATTCAAGCAGCTATTTTCAGTTAGAGGTATCTAGCGATAACTAAAGTGATTTTTTACTTGAGTGTCTTTTTGATGGCAAAACAAATTATCAATATTGTTGGCCAGCTAATTAAGTGGATATGAATGTTACTTTTTCTTTCCCTTCTATACGTACTGTTGCTTAGTCAGGTTTTTCTCCTGCCATTACCATTCTGAAGAAAAGACAGTCTCCAACTTATCAGAAACTAATTACAACATCTTTAGAAAGGCATTTTCCCAGTCTAAATTTCAAATTTGTAAAAAATAAATCAGGAACTCTGATTACAATATGAATAAGGTTTATATAAATGTCAACTTTTCAAGTCACTGTCCCCATCTCTTTCAGAATTACCTCCTTACCGTAACAACAATGGTGCGTGGAACAACATACTACAGAAGTATTTTAAAGAGTGCACTTTAAGAGTATTTTAAAATGTACACTAAAAACAAAAAGGCAGAAAAAAACTAAATCAGGAAATTTACTTGAATTAGAAAAAGCTCTGCTGCCAAAGCCTTTGCTAAATTTGGCTCTGAAAGTTCATTCTAGTTACAGAGTGTAGTTACAGCCCAATAGGCTAACAAAAAGTTTTCTCCTAGATTATGAAGTCTTGGGAAGCAATCCAATTCCAAACGCTTTGCTGCCAAACACAGACTAGCACGGGGCATACTCCATAAAGTAAGCCTCATCTAATACAAGATTTATGCACTTCTAAATTAGGCATTGTGAAACCTAGCTTACAGACACTGGCCTCCAGAGCAATGTATAACTTTCTGGGTGAGGCACCTGGAGATGCTTGAGAGTTCTGGGCTCTCTGTACCATGCATGGGTGAGTCAGGCACCCCAGAGGAGCTATGCAAAAACCCCAGACATTAACCTGGCGCTAGCTAGTTGAAAAAAATAAAATAAAATAGCATTGACAGAGCAACAAAGATTGTCAAATACCCATCCTGCTCCATCGTCCAGGCAGACTCAGAACTATAAGACCAGAGTCTCACAGTTCTCTCCCAAATGAAGGCATCAGCAAGGATGCTTTGGAACTTGTTTTTGTTTTAATATCTGGAAAATGGAAGAAATAGTAGTGCTTAGGCTCACACATACCAGTGCGGTATACAGCAATGAGTTTGGGATACAAGTTTATGCTACCTGGACAGTCTCTATATGGATGGATTGTTCCAGATAGCTCGACAATGGATTGGTTGTAAGAATACCAAGACAGTCCTAAGAACAAGGAGGAATGTCTAGTACCATGGCCCCATCCCAAAAGTAACTGGCCTAGCTGTCATCTACAGCATGGTATTGGTGCATATGCTCTCTTTCTGGTCTACTGACCTCCATCTGTGGGAGTTTAAACAGAGGCAACGAACTCTTCTGTACAAACTGGCAAATACCTTGGTGGTCAGCCCCCTTTCCTGAAGGGTGAAAAAGCATTTCAAGGTTGTCAGACTTAGTGTCCTAACTATTACGTTATACCACATGTACAGGGCTTCTACTCTCACTGTGTTTTAGAAAAACATGACAACTAGCATAGATTACTTTGATAGTGTGCCCCAAAGACATTGACAAAATCATTCTCTGCTGGATCTCGGACAACCCAGAGACCAGAACTGCTGAGTGCGCAAAGCAACCTGTCCCGGTTACAATTCAGAGATAACAAAATATTATCTTCTCACTGGTCAACAGCTGCTGTTTTTGCTGTGGAGTACTCATTCAAAAAGAAGGTCTTTTGGTACCTACACTGGAAAGAAGTCCAGTACTGTCAACAGACATGAAGCAATTTTTAATAACCTAGATACAAAGCATCATATGAAGTCTACACAAAGGAAAAAACTCATTAAACATTCAAGAAGTTCTGACATTTCACTTCCACTAGTTGTGAATATCAAGAGAAATCTCACATCAAGTCCCAAGTACATATGGGACTGAGTCCCATTACAAAGTCACAAGCTATCATTGAGAAGGGCAAGACATTTCAAAACAGAAAGCAGGGCAAAACTGTCACCAGTCACTCTTTCAGAATCTTTTCTTCAGAAAGTTTTCTTAAAACTGTCATCTTTCAGTAGTTTCAAAAAGGCTTACTAGTAGTATGGACAATTTTACTGTCTAACTACGCAATTCCTGTCTAAAAAGACTCACAGTGTGAAATTGCTGAACTGTACATAAAACTAATTGCTTACATAAGCTTCGGCGCCCAAAAGGAAAGAAGGCAGCAGTGCAAAAAGAAACTTTACAAAGAACTTCTGGGTGATCCCAGAGCTACAAGCCAGCAAGTCCTGCTTGCACAGAAAGCAAATTGGTAGGTACTACAATGGAGGAGAACATAAAAATACACACAGATAAAGAGGATATACAGAGGAAGAGCTGATGTGGTTCTTGTGGAGGGATGTCATGACATACAGATCTATTGAGTTCTGTCAAGAGTCAGCCACCATGCAGATAAGCATGACCTAGTTGATATAATGTATTCCTTTTGAAAAAAGTCTTTTGATAGAATCCCTCCTCAAAAGCTCTGAAATTAGCTAAGCTCTCATGCAGTATGGGGGAAGGGCCTCCTGTAAATAAGTAACTAAATAAAAGACAGAAATCAAAGGGTAAAATACAAATGATGGCTTTTTACAGTGGGTAGGTGTTATCAGCAAGCACCTCAATGATGTGTTCTGCAGTATGTGCTTTTTAACACAACCCTAACAGAAAGGAGCAGCTGGTAAGATGTTTAGTTGGAATTGTTTCATACTGCCTGCAAATTAAGCACTCCTTGCTCTCCACAAACCAAAGTTCTGCATGAGCACATAACCACTAATAAATGCACGTGTCTATATAAAAATATGCTTCAAACTAAAGCTACAGCCTGCTCACCCTTCTTACTAGCTACAGAATATGGACAGCAGAACCTGAGTCCCCACTGAGCCCAGGGTAGATTGCAAGAGCGTGTGGATTTCCCTAATTCTTCTTATTTATTTAACATTTGAATGACTTATTTAAAACCCAAAGTAGCAGACTTGGGGTCTAAAAGAAAATTCGCACTCTGGTACTTGACTTTGTTCTTGAAAAAGAAAAAATATTTATAACATTGTATCATGTGCTAGTTATTCACCTCACTTAACTTTTAGCTTCTGCTAACCTTACAACTCTACCTAGGAAACCTTACTATCACTCCCTGTAGAAACCATGGCTTTTCAAACAGCTCAGCTGCACTGGTCATCATCAAAGTTCACTATTCTGAAAAGGTTAAATGGCTTTTAGCTCACGAGCACCAGCATTTCTGAGAAGTAATTCCATTCCAGTTTTATCTTTTAAGTAGTTAATTAACAAGGGAGAAAATGAAGAGTGAAATATTAAATTCCCACCAATGAATATTTCTAAAAAAAATAAATTCAAATAAATAGTAAAGAACATGGTAGAGAATGATGACACAAAACTACTAAGAAGCAAAGAAGGTGGTAATTTAGATATTTAAATATTTAAAACTATAGATAATTATTTGGAGTTGTTTATATTTGCTTTTACAACATGAAATACTCTTTTAACTACCGTTTTTTAGCAAGTAGTATTAAATGTTAAATCAAGATCACATGGTTTATTCAGGCTCTGGAAACATTCATACATCTCCAAAACAAATTCATGCAGGGCTTGGTCTATGATGATAACTGTGAGAGCTAGTTTATTTTTATAGACTGTTGCTAAAGCACTGGTGGACTAAAAATAAGTTCTGTCAAACAATGATACTGTATTCTCAATCTATAACAAACAAATACTTTCCATAGATCATCCAAATCAGGAGAGTGAACATGAACAGTTATTTTTGAGAAGTAATATATAAGGACTTCAAAAAGGTAAGATTCAGAAATGTCTATAGCTGTTAAGACGCTGGGCAGGGGGGTGAGGTAAGACATGAATGTTTTAACAGCCTTCGTTTGGAATGATATATAGCATATATGTAATGTTCACTAGTTTATAATTTCCTAGATTGGCTGTAGGTTTTTGTAGTAATCTTTGAGAAACCGTGTACCCTCCACGGCTTTTGCCCCTCTAACTTTCAACTTGAGGGCTTTTTTGAATAAACCCATTTCACTTGCTCTGCTCTGCCAAAGCCCTGTGCCTATATGCCAAGTGTTGCTAACTTAGCTGATCTTGCGATATCAAACACAACCCTACAACAATCTCTATTGAATGGTCACTATTTATGTCTTAAATTTGCTCTCACTTGTGATTTAACATTACTGAAGTAAAGCCTCCTTTGTGAACTTTTCTTTAGTGTGGCCAGTTTTACTATTTAAATTTTGACAATGGCTTCTCTAGAATGTTTTCATTGTGCAGTTTTACCAGGTTACGTGTGTGCACCTGAAATCCTGCATCTTAGCTGCATTAGATCTTTCTTACTCTTTCAACTATAAATTGTTGTGGAGTTGAGCTTTCCTCTCTTGATGTGAAGACTGATATTGCAGCCTACAGGTATAGGTATATGTTTATGTCTTGCTTTATATTCACTTATGTTGGCTTTGTGTCCTCTCAACTCAGAATTTCCACCAGATGCTATGGAACTTCCCAGACACAGTATTACTCCACCAGGTCTCAGTTGCCAGGGGAGTTTTTAGCAGGGTATAAAGCAACAGCATCTTCATCTTTTCATTCCACTACATTTCTGTAATTTTGATTTTGTTCTTTCTCACTGCAGGGGCAAGCCCTGCTTGTTTTGGGGTTCCC
This sequence comes from Haliaeetus albicilla, assembly GCF_947461875.1. NCBI lineage: Eukaryota > Metazoa > Chordata > Aves > Accipitriformes > Accipitridae > Haliaeetus > Haliaeetus albicilla. Next base: position 4,183,000 of record NC_091483.1, on the reverse strand, counting down.
CCCAAAAAACCACATTACACTTGTTCAAAGACATGCATGAGATCTTTTCATTTAACATCCTTATCTAGCACCGTGATGATTTTACTTCATGTTCTTATTTTCTCCCACAGGGATAATCTGTATCCCATTCTTTACTGGCAATGGAGATACGTGTTGCACACATCTTCAAAAGATGTCCCTGTTCAAGTTTGTGTATTTCTCAGCTCCTGACAGTTTTTTTTCCCAGACCTTAGTTAAAAAAAAATTTTATTCACTTTGTATGCTAACATTCCCACTTCACTTCTGGAGACAGGACACCAGCCCCTGTGTGTAGACATTCCACTTTCCCCAGAAGAACCCACAGTGACTAATGAACTTAAATCTGCCTTTCAGAAATGCTGAAATCCCCAATTGTCTTTTTCCAGGTTGGACCTCCAAACTGGAAGAGCATTTCTGAGAAAACTACTGTTAAGTCACTGGACCTAAACTTTTTACCTGAAAGCTCCCAGGATCTTTTATCTCCATCCCCCTGTGTTCTTAGTCAAAGGAAACAAATCCTCAAAGCTCTATTTCCAGTTGACTACTGTTTCTATGAATGCAATTGACAGCTTTCTTTTTTTGCCTTTTTTTTTTTTTTTTAATTCATTACAGACATGAATTCCAAAACTTCAGGGAATGTTTCAGGCTCTGTCAGCTGGAGCACTATTGATTCTTCAGAGTAAAATCTGAAAGGACAGACAAATAAAAAATATCTACTTGGCAGAACAAAATGCTGCTAACCTGCAGAAGCTACAGTAAACTCCAAACAGAATTTCTCATAGGATCTCCTTGTCAACGAGTAACAGGAACAAAACAGATTTGACAGCAAAGTGATGCCTACCATCTCCATTACAGACACATCTCTGCCGTCTCCGGGACCCCAATTACCTTTTCCTACTCCCTCCTATTCAGTTGTTTTAGATGAAGAATCTCTCAGGCACTCCTTCCCACTGCCTGCACAGCCAAGAACAGCTCAACACTTTGCTCGGATGGTCAAAGTGTAAACTCAGCAAGAGACACTAATCAGAGCGCACAACCCTCCAACTGGTACCAACATGTAACACCATTTACAAGTCATCCACCAAAACGGTGAGTGTGTTCAATTAAGAAAGAAAATAAGGTCTGTACAGTCGTGCTCTCCTTCTCATATACATATCTAATTCTACCAGTGCCAGTAGACTTAGTTATTTCATTGCTTTTTTACTAAATTTTTGCTGCAGTTCAGATTACAGAGTGCCAAACAAAGCATGGATAGCAGAAAAGATCCGCAGTTCTCTTGATGTTATTTAGGTCACCTGGACAGAACATAATGCTTCATCAATGCAAAAAAGAATCCTCTCAAAGAATCAAAATCCACACTCAGGATTGGCTTCCAGAAAGGAAGAACAAGCCATCTGAAGACTGCACTGAATCCTTGTATTATTTGGAAATGGGAGCAAGGTTAGGTTTTTCCTTTGTTTCTAACTGTCTTAGTACAGTAATGGCATAGAAAAAAACCAACCAACAAAAAAAAACTCAGACAAACATGAATTCTATGGCAACAGACCACTGAAAATGCAAATATATTTTATATACTATTTTAAATTAATCCTCAACTATAAGTGATGATCAAAGCAAAATACCAATTAATTAAGAATTATATTTATGGAACAGTCATAAGTCTATTAGTCACTTGAATGACCCTGATAGCCCACAGCTTTTTAAATATGGCTTTACTAACACAGAAAGGCATGGTCTATGTAATATGCATGATAATGGATTATGTAAACAGCGCAGATTTGCTGAAGTTCTTACAGTACAAGTGAGATAGGTCAGTTTCTCAGCTGTTCCTAACCATATTACCAGCTGCACAAAACATTTGTGGCCATTTCACATCCATGGTCCGCTAAACCCTTACAGTCACTGCTTTTCTTCCTCCTCCTCTGAAAAGAAACAGAACTGAAATTCTCTGGGTGCTAACACTGAGTATATTAGAAACAGCAGAAACTGAGACATATCTGCAGCTGGAGCTGCAGCAAAGATGAATGAAGGGAAACTATTCATTAAAAGGCTAGAAGAAAAAAAATCATTATTTTAAACAGTTACTACGTACAACATGCTGTTTATCAAGAGATAAAGATTAGACAGAATCCCGCTTTGTACTGAGCCCTGTAACACATGGTGAGCATCACCTATAGACACTGTCAAAAGGCACTATCCATAAGATAGGCTAGATATTCTGAAACAAGGAACATTCTGTGCCTCGCAGTCACTAGTTCTAGTCAGAATGCACCATACTAGGAAATTCAGAAACACAAATAAACCCCTGAATGTATTTTACCTCTATAAAAATCCCAGTTCTTTCAAATTAAGTGGCTTTTCAGAATTAAAGTCATTATAAATCCCATATGGAAGACCATTTTTATTAGAAGATCTGAAGAGCAAGATTTTATTTTGGCAGCAGCAGTGAAGACAAAGGGCACAGGCAAGCCTCGGAAAAACTGCCTCAGCTAAGACTGCCCAGCACTTCCTACTGTAATACCATCTCTTCAGTTCTTATAACTTTACTAAGCTCTAATTGTTCAGACTAAAATTTTCCACGCTGGACTTTTGCCAATTTTGAGAAACATTTTTCAGAGTTTTTTTAGCCTCTTCCAAAAAAGAGGCTAGGGAAAAATACACTGCTCTTTACAGATTAATGAATTCCACTGACCCTTCCAACAGCTTCAGAGTACTAACACTTCAGAACGGGTAGGTCACTGAGTACATCTTTTTGCCAACCCTGGGAAAACGCTCCTGAACTTGACCAAGTACAAGTGTTTGTACATACTGCTAATTTATGTACACAGAAGAGATTTAGATTTTAGGAACTCATTGATCACCCTATCCAAATACTATGCAGGAGGCAGGGAAGTCATGGATGGGGGACATAAACGATTAGAGACAGACTGAAAGTGAAAGATGCACAAATGAAGAGCCAACATGAAAGCAGAATCGGTAAGTGTCACCTGGGCACAGAAACTGGGATAAAGTGTAGTAAAGAATAAAAGTTGGCTGGTAAAGTGAAGGGGTTGAGAAGCAACAGCAGGAGTTTCATCTAGGAGAAAATGCAGGACGGCAACAAGCCAAGTCTGCACGCTCCCCTCAAGAACTGGAATGAAACCCCAAATTGCTGTCTAGCAGACAAATGGCGAGACTCAGTATCTGCAGAACCGCAAGTAATACATCCTATTTCCCTGTGGACCACAGAGAAGATAACTACATACTACCCTGCTAAAATAATACTCTTAATTCAAATTACAGAGGCTCGTTGGATTGGAAGTTATCCATCCTGATAAAGAACAACATCTGTTTTTTTCCAACATATTTTTCAAAAACCCCTAAGAATTTACAAGTAATAAAACAAAGTTAAAGAAAAATCAAAGACTGCAAAACCAAGATCTGAAAGTCTTTGCAATTTTAATTAGGCTTTTCTGTGCATGTATTTTATGAGGAGTTTTTGAAGACACAATCACATACTGCAACTTTCATGAAATCCCCATTTTTTTCCCAGCAAACAGCGCTCTGAAAGTAAATTAGTGCAGCACATGAAAAGGAAATGCATTCTGCAGACCTTTGTTGCAGAATTTAGAAGCTGTGCAATGGAGAAGGCAGGAGTTGAAGAACAAGAAAGATGATCCTACAGATGATGCAGCTAAATGCTGCACTTGAAAACTGGTTTTATCCCTGTTACTGATGAAATCCTTAGGGGATGCCAGGAAGTCTGGGTAACTGTCTTAAGACCACAGGATACTGCCAACCTGCAGAAATATTTTGCAGAAGAACTATGGATACGTTTTGAATATGAAGAGCTATTAGAGATGGTAATGTGAGAAAAGGAATCGAATGGGTTAATACCTCCAAATGAGTACCAAAAATGGATGGTTACATTTGTCTTCTTTCTATGACTCAGATCGCCCAAGCAGAAAATACAATTATCTTCTCAGTCTGTTGTGAAATTAAATTATTTTGTAGAGAACTAAATGGAAAAATGTCATTCTTTCAATGTAACTGTCCACATCTTAAAATTAACTTGATACAGTTTGTGGTCATCCTGTTTTAATGTCTTTGCCTATACCTATGGAGTTCCAGCAGAGCAAGCAACTGACAAAGCTGGCATAAACTAGAGGCAGCTGGGGGAACACCAGGACCCTGGTGGTTCAGACTACAGTTGTCACTCTTGTAACCCTTTCTAAACAAAGATTTTTAACCCTTGAATTTGCATCATGACACAAATGCATCTCATAATCTTCTGCCATCTCTCTACTGTCTTACTCCTTCACAGTCAGAGGTAAAACATTGTCACCCCCAACCCAATCAGAGAAAAACAAGTCCATAATATTTAGGAGACAAAACCACATAGGACTAATATTCAGTTAGTCCTTACCTCATTCGGTGGAACAATAGCAAAAGGCTGGATGACAGCTGCCAGTGGAATGCGAGCCTGTTTGGCCATATCTGAAGACGACGGGAAGCAGTAGGTAGTACATCGGATATAACGAGGGCTGGCGTGGCCTAGAACACCCAATATAGCATGCAGAATGAAAGGCTGTAAAAAGGAACCCGCCTGTCCCAAACACAAACCAGAAAAATCAAAACAGCAACATAAAGCAACAAGTGCATATGCTATGTTAAATACACGCTTTTTTTCCTCCCATGCAAGCTTCTGCCCATCCCTCCTCTTTGTATGTCAGCCCATTGCCCCTCCCTGTGGGTAAATCTTTTCTTGCTGTTTGAGTTTAAAGCAGAGACTTAAACATATCAAGAAAAACCCCACAATTATTTGCAATAAGAATCTCAACAGACATTAGTTTGAAACCTATCATATCTAAGGTCTTAAAAGAAAATAATATGGATGAAACCCCCAGTGGAAATGTCAACACTGTATATAAAGAAATGCTGCAGACTGATACCTATTGTTAAGACTGCTCTAACGAGCTAGCTCCGATCCAGAAAACAGTATATCTGTGTTAACATCACCATGCTCATTTATCTTGCAAAATATAGTGTGCTAAAATCACCACACCACTTCTTGCAGCCCACTTAGCTCAGTTTCCTCAATGAGAAACTGTGCTGTGCACTGCAGACAAGAGGACTGAAAGGCAACAGGAGTTCAGAAATCAGCTTCCTTATGCTCCTTTTTTAACCATCAAGCTGCAGCTCTGCTCAGTTTCTTGAAAGGAATTTCTTTGTTCATCAGAACTGCATTACCCCATTCTCAGATAATGCCAAAAAATCTTGATGTGTTTGTACATTTTATACAGTTTATCCAAGCACTGATAAATTAACGCTGGACTAAGTGATACCATCAGTTTAATCTGCATGAAAATATCAGGCCTGCTGTCAAGAGCAGCACATGGAATATTGTACTTCCAGGCTCTAGACAGAGGCAAAGGCAGATACACTGGCCAAAGGAAAAAATTAAATCAACTAGACAGCTTGTACACTGCTCCTATCGCTTGAATAGAATTTTCCAAAATTCGTATCTTAAAATGTAACAGCGCTAGTCTCACTGCCTCTTCTAGTGTCCATCTTTTAAAATTTCAGAAGAATACAAAAAGGATTTTCAACTTGAAATTTAAAACCTTGAAAAATTTTAAGTTAAAAAGAAAAGTTGTCTCAACTATTCATATTATTTTAGAGGTCAGGAAAGGTAGAAAAGGTGTTAGGCAAAGTGTAAGAATTCAACTCCCCCCCCCCTTTTTTTCTTTAAAGGGAGTTTCCCATGTCATGTCCAATTCAGAGTAAGGAGTATCATTTTCAGATGAGAAATTTGAGAATTTAGTCTTTTTTTTAAATTACATTTGATTTATCTTTCTAGATAAATCAGTAACGAAGACAGTTACCTTGGTCTTGGATTACGCAGTCTGTGGTGACAAGAGGAGGAACCTGTCCTCTTGTGTTTGTAGCATAGATCTGCCCTCCCCTAGAAGCCTTATCATTTTCAATTACTTGAATCTGATGAGTAAGAAGCAAGGAGAGTATGAGAAAGGTAAGCCACGCATTCAGTTATGTTCATAAACAGTTATGCTAACATCTACACCAAGTAACACTATCGACATTGTCTTACGCAGAGGTGCTATAAACCTACCGCAATACAGGCTTCTGGACACTTAACAACTAGAAAATTATACACACAGCAGAGCAGTATAACTCTTACAACTGCAGTTGCCTGTTGGAGCTCAGGGGTAACACTACACATCGAGGTGGATAAGACCTATATACGGTGAACAAATGAGTTGTTTAGAGTAAGTATATTGATGTCCTGGTTTCAGGGGTTAAACCACGACAATTGACTACTAGAAGAACAGACCTTTTCAAGAGAGGCTAGCCAGCAAATTGAGACGACTGATGATGTAAATAACTCCTTGCTACTGAATCTGGCCTTCTGTTCTCCCAGATCAAACTGAAGTGCAAGGTTGCATCACCTTACTCAGATGCCATATACACCAGGTTATCTTTTGTATGACCATAGTTGTGCCAGCTGCAGTTCTTCATACATGAATGTACAGGTAATTGATCAGATTACAACGGTGGGAGGGGTTAGCCCTCATTCCTCCTTACTAGGCTCCATGCACAGGGTGGTTAAGAAATAAACAATAATCTACATAGTAGATCACCTTCCTAGCTGAGCTATATTTCAGCACTGCCACTTAGAAAGCAGCAATTTAAAGTCCTGAGAAAAGCCTTGTTGGCCACTAGGTAGTATTTCAACACTGGAGCTCAGGGTTTTCATTCTCTAGGTCAGACTACCATGTTGTGGACTTCCTCCTAGAAAGAAAGTAAAGGAGAGCAATCACAGAAATTTTTATTAAAATGAGGCAGCTCTGACCATGTACAGATTTACTCTGGTTGAAGCCTAGTTTATAGCAATTTACCATGTAATGTCATGAAACACTCATGAAGCTGACTTTACTACTGAACAAATTCCCTTCCCATACGCTTCCTCCCCTGTCACTTCTGCACAGTCCCTCACCCCTGTTTGATACTTTTCAGGATATAACTGAAGTTATATAAAGGTGTATTTTGTTCCACACCATAAACTGGCTCACTGAGATGATACCATTATTCTTCTCTTCCCTCAGAGAAACTATCTTTTCAGCAATCTGGTTTAGGGAGTAGCCAAACAGCTGTGAGAGGCAAGAGGAATGAGACGGGGAATTTCTGAAACTGGCTTTGCCGCCACTGCTGGTATCGCATGGAATAGTATCTTTACACTGCACATGAATTTCTAATAATAGCTAGGGAAGTTCAGAAGCCTCTGTTGGAAAGCAAACAGAGAAGAAAAACAAAATTAGTTGCATGGAGTCTATTGATCATTGTCCAAGAGGTATTTCCTAACACACTGGAAATAATCTGGGGCCTGTAACTTTTTTTTTCCCCCCAATAAAGTTTTTGCATTGCAATTTAAATATACAATACATTCCTCAGAGAGCTTGTTATATCTTCTGCTTGATTACTTTTCTCTGCCTCCTTGGCTTGTATACTTATTGCTAACTCTTGCATTAGAAGGAAAAAGGTTTTGCTCTAAAAAGCTCCACTGGCTGAAGAAAGCAAACCACTTCCAGACTTAGCTCTGCAAAGGATCAATGTACCATGGTATTCTGCAGTTAAGTGACCTAAATATATCATTGTTCTTGGAAATAATTGTTGACAAAGCCCAGATGCTAGTTTTCATAGATGTCAGAGCACATATCAACCTCTAACATATGTAAGAAAAATATAAATCAACAATGGCTACAGATAAGCAGCAAATTTATCTGGCCACACTACTGTAATTATATAATGTAAATATAACAAGAGAAATACACATGGTCATACTTATTCCTCATTCTGAATTAGCTTTTTGCCCTTTACAGACATTGACCCAGATCATGTTTCTTTTAAACATGTCATCATGTCATTTTGATCCTCTCTGTGCTGCTTAAACAAACCTTTTAACCTATTTTAACGTTGCTGTCATAGTCAAGGCTGTTTATTCTACATGTGTAATTGAAACAAGACATCAGTCCATGCTTTCATGCCAGACCTCCTTCTCCCTGCCTCCCTCCTCCTCTTTTTTTTTTTAATTAGACAAGACCATTTTATCCTTCTTATATAAAAAAGCACCATACTGAAACACTAGGAATGACTGACCTATTAAGGGCATTTGTTAATTATACAGACACTCACTTTAGTTTTTTTACACAATGGTTTACAGTTACATTTAACTTGAAAATTGCCTTTAACAGAGGCAATTGCAGTTGTTACATTAACCTCTAAGTGATTATCAACAAGCATTTTTCCAAATTTCTGGGGGTTTCACATCAAAACCATCACTGGATAAAAAAAATAATCCTTCCTAGAAGGAAAAAAAATAATCCCAATTTAAGGAAGCAGGGCTGCTCCCTACTAGACAGTGTCAGGCTTTTACACAAATGCTTTTCCCTCATCTTGGTGGAACACAAATTCTTTCCTGTACAGCAATACTGCCTCAGCAGAGAAGTGGAAGACTCCTTCACCCAGACTAGCTTACAGTGTGGTGGTTAATACGTTTTTTTAAGTAGAAAGTTCTAGGTCAAAGCTGCAGGACATAGCTGGCTTCAAGAATCCCAACTCTCCAAGGAACTTTTGACCTGTCCAGACAATTGCCAGAACCAGTATAAGTGTGTGCATCAGAATGTGTTTTCCCCATGAGTTCAGCACATTTTCTCCCTCTACTTCAATTAGTTGTTCCCAGTAAATAAGTTAAATGCAGCCTGCATCTCACTAGTTATTCCTTTGAGTAACAATTAGACTATTTAAGATGGACACAACCACAACCTTGTTTTCTCTTTCTCCAATACCATTCTAAGAAGAAACACTGTCCCACCACTGCATGTTCAGATGTGCTTCAACAGCTGAGCCTCTTCAACCTGTATGAAGCTTAACCATTAAGTATATTCCAAGCTACTGAAATCTTTACAAGGCTGCAGCAACTGGAAGGATGCTCAGGCAAATAATTCTAGTTGCCTGGGAAACTCCTGAAATCAAACAGTGAGATGGCTTTTGAGCATGGGACTTCTCAGCATTTCCAGGATTGCAGTTTTAGACTTCATGTACCTGTACTCTCCACAAATTCTACTTTAGGTGTCTGTTACTAAGTTTAAGCCGTCAAACTTTCTGGAGTGAAAAGGAAAGGTGATTAGCTGCAGTGAATGCAAGTAATCCTTCAGTACTGCTCACTGTCATACCAAGACTCCTGTTGAGAATTCCTATTAAAGTATTTGGAGTCATGGGTATGTCCCATGTTAGATAAGGTTATAAAGCCTCTTCAGTACTAAAACTAAGGTTATGCATTAATTTATCCAAAACTGACAGCACAGAGTACAAAATTGCGTGTAATTAAGAAACTGCAAAAACTGGAACATACCTTGTGAACCAAGCCACCTAAGTGCAATTTTATGTTACAAAAAACCCAACAACTAAAATAAATACAATATTAGTATTGTCATTCCTTTAACTAAAATGCAGCAGAAATTTACTTTTATAAAAAATTAGTGCCACGTTACTTACTGGGCTTGGAATAGAGTCAGGATCAAGCTTCTTCTGCTGTGGACCTGGGAGCTGTGCCGGACCCCCAGGAAAAGCACCAGGATAAGACAGTTGAGATCCTGCCATCTGAGGACCATAGCTTGCTGCAGAGTTACAAATGACAATTCATTTAAAGTATTTAAGTTGCGTTATCAATTTTTAACATCAACTTTTGCCACACAATTCATTCATGCTCAGCTAAAAGCAACTTCTCCTTCCCTTCTGTTTCCAGCAAGTAAAGGACACGGATTACTTTGGCTCATGCAGTCTGTGTTTTAAAGGTAAGCATAAGACTAGGTGCGACAACTTTGGCTCCAAAGTTCTCAGGTATGCGTCAAACAGGATGGTTAGTAGAGATTACTACAGCTACTCAAACCAGGCCACTACATTAGTGAGAATCTCTCCCCTAGCATCAGTCAATGCAAACAGGTCTAGTTAGCTTTTCAGTTGTCAAAATAACTGTTTTACTCACCTATGTCAGGTGAAATAATTGTATTGAGTTACAACTTTTTATTGATACAGTAAAGCGTTTTTGAAAGCCACTTAGGACAGACAGCGCTGTAAGACAGAGAACAACCTATACCTTTACAGAGTATAAGAAAAACTCCTTTCTACAGTACATTGTGCCTCTACTCATTACTAACCAAAATATTACTGTTCCTGATCCAAATTAATCTCCTTTTTCTTGTTACAGTCTCAACAGAGCGCTAAACTTTTGAGCAAAAGCACGGTCTACTTTGAATGTACTGACTGACAATGCAAATCTTTCCATTCTACACAAAAAAGGATTAAATTTTCATTTTTCGAAGTAAGCAGAATATCAACTGTGAATGGTCACAGTTCCACCAGTGATTCTCCATGCATGTTTTGTTTTCAATTACATAACAAGCATCCTTCCTTACCTTGCTGAGGATGATATCCAGGCCCTGGAGGCTGTCCTGAAAGCTGCTGCAAGTTAGGATTTGGGGGGACAGGCCCAGGGATTCCATCTTGTCTGGCCATAGGAGGCAACGATGGCTGAGCACAAAGGCCATTAACATTATTTGCTGGTGGAGGAAGCTGTGATCCAGGTGGTAAAGCGACTTGCTGCTGGGTTGGTGGTGGTAGCTGTGGACCCTGAAAAGATGCCGGATGCCCAGAAGACATGCGAGTGCTTGGAGTAATGCCAGGACCTGAGCAAGAAACTCTGTCAGCTGAGTCAAAAATGAAAACATACTTACTCTGTGTGGAAGGTGTTCTATTTTTGGTCAATACATTTACAATATATAGGCAATATTGTATCCCATAGTGACAATGCTGCATTATTGGGATTCTGAATGCCTGTTCACATAACAGCATAAACTGACCTCATAGTTTAAGTCTGAACTGATTCAGATATTCAATTTTATTTCTTCTGGCTCTATTTTCAATAAAACCCGGCAGCTGGGGTGGATGGGGAAAGACAGAGGGAAGTCAGCCGTTGACAATTCTTTATTGGAATACACATAAATCACTATTCGCTTTTGAAATAATATTTAATTTCATAATGTGAAACAACATTCTTTTTGCTTAATAATCAATTTCTCTTATGAGGCATGTTTTTGCTAGTCTATTTGCATTTCACCATGACAGGTTTGATGGAAGATAAATCCACCCATTTTATCTGGTTTACAACCATCTTCTGGTTTTGATGCTAAAAGATGAAACATGTGGGAATTATTTTGTACGTACTGGTGAGGAATAGTTTGCTGTTTATAAGATCCAGATTCCAGTTAGAATTAAGAGGACCCTGGAAATAGGGAGGGCGGGTTGAGACTTACAATCTGTAAATACTTATTACTTTACAAAACCTACGTTTTTTAGTCAAATTTCTCCTCAAAGACCTATGGCAAAATAATTTTCAAGAAAGCTAAAAGAATAACCAAAATTACATTTGGAGCAAAAGGACCAATATGTTAATACACAAATATTGAAATGCATCTTCTGTCAGACATGTTAACTGAAAAAAAATTTTCACATGCAAAACACAAGCTCAGGTTCTCAGCTGGTACAAACAAACATCACTCCAGTAGCTTTACAAGCTGTGAATTTCAGCACTCCATCAAGTTACACCAACTTAGACTTACGGCTAAGGAAAAATCAGGAGAACAAAACCCAACACAAAGGCAGAGTTGTAAAGAACCTATGTCTTCAGTGGTCTGAAGGGTACGTCAACCTTCCAGCGTGTAACACAAACAAGAACGTTATTTTTTACACAATTATTGCTGAAAGCAATATAGTGAAGGCAGGAAGCCAAAAAAATATGTTTTGCTCTAAATAATATGAGTTGCTATATATGAAGTGCTCTAGAGGTGCTGGGCCACACTCCATCCTGTATAAAAAGGCCTAAGTTAATTATGCACTTGCAGTTCAGTACATCAAGGCTGAACTCAAGTCTAAATTAATTTTTCTAAGGTGAAGAAGATGTAAGTTTTCACAAGCAATTATACAAACAGAGGGTCAGACCCATGGTATTTATGCAGGTTTCATTCAAGTCAAATCAGCAACTCGTAAAGCCAGGGTAGGAACAGTGATACAGTATCAGTGCAGCCTGAACTGAAAAGTTCACCTTTACACATATCTTACAAAGATATCAAACACGAAGGTGATCCTCATTTAAAAAAATCATTCTCCTAAACACACTGGTCTCAGAAAAACAAGATGCTAATTGGATTTTACTCCTTTTAAATGAAATGCTAAATTTCACCAGGAAATACTCTGGAAAAGCAGATATAACCAAACAGAAAATTAGAGGTGGGAAGTAATTTACATGGAAGAATCACACGATCACATCTTTACCTCGTGGCTTAAGTTTGAGATGTTTTAACCTCAAAATAAGTGCAAATAAATTTAGATGAAAAACTAAACTGTAAGATTTGGACAAAAAAGAATACAATAGTTTCAAAACAGAGAGAAACTCTAAAACGCTGAGAAAAACGAAGCCCTGTCTGCATATTATTGCTCATGCCTAGGCTGTTACTAGCAGGATCACCACATAATCTGAGAAATGACTGATAAGATAGCTAACTTCTATGGAAGGTTCATCAAACATCAATTCAGAATGAACCCAAGAAAATCAATTTAAGGAATAGGATGAGATTTAAAAAAATAATTCTACGAACTTGAGCAAATTATAGTGGTCAAAGATTTAATTTTCTGTTTACAGAGAAGTTGAGTAAGTTTCTAATTATCATAGTCTTAATAGCTTTAAATGAGAAAAAGCTAATCAGATCAGATAAAACTGATTACCATAGCTATTTATCTGCATGCTGTTGAGCTGGTTAGCAAGTTGTATTGTAGATGAAGTGGATGTAGTATTTGGGTAGGCTGGTTGTGTCTGATGACTGTAGGGAGGATAGGAAGGTCCTGTATTGCTTGGAGGTGGAGGGCCTTGAAACCTGAAGGGAAAAATTAGTGCAGTTATGCAAAAAGTTAAATCAACCAATCATAATTCTAGAAGATCTCATACCTTCTCAAGGGTGGTGCTGAAATAATTAATTAGGACAGCGAAACTCCTAATAGTTTGCTCACATTCTGCTCAGAAAAATATATACTTGTATTAAAATAGTCAAGAAGCACACAGAGATTGCACACTTGTTTTAAAAAAAAAAAAAAAAAGACGACAGTACATATTTGTTTGCATACTTATTAGAAACAAGGAAGAGTGAATATGCCATGGCAAGGAGAGAGTAGTAATAACTATATGAAAGCTTGAAGATTAAGAAATACAAGCTTCTGAACCTATCACATCACTCCACCCCCTTTCCATGCTTATAAAGGAAAATTACCTATGGGGGATGGGTGAAGAAGTTTAGAAGAATCTGTGAAGAGAAGAAAATGAAGTGAGAAACTTAAGAACTTCCCTGTAGTAGAGGAAAAAAGAAGATGCAGGTTGGGAAAAACTGCTTCATGATTATCAGATATGGAAAAACATGAACGCAAGAAAAATAATGAAAGAAAAGAAAGCAGTAACACACATGTGGCTTATAAAGATATTTCCTACCAGATTATTTCACTCCGGAAAAATAAGATAGCAGGCTATCTCCCAGAGACTATCTACACTGATTTTCCTATGACCACTTCTAAAACTGAGGAGGGGCCTAGCTATTTCAAGTGAAGTAGAATTCACTTTCCTTGAAATTTTGATGTGTAAATTTCCTGGCCTAGAATAGCAACTCTCAGCAATTTGGGAATAAACCAAGATAAGGTGAAAAACAGTAGATGTGCAGCTGTCAGGGCAATGACTGGAAGCTAGGAAAGAGAATCAGTATTTTTCTGGGTTGGTCACGTCCACTCGACTCCGTTCACCTTGCTTTTTCATGTTCAGAACAAATTCCACTTCTCCCTATGCATTAGTACACTGTCTTTTACAACTGATCACTAGTCTCTCTGGGTCCTCCTTTACACAGTGATAACACATAGCCAACAAACAGGCTTCCCTATTTTGATGCCTAATAAAACACACACATGGCTTTATTTGAACGCAAGTAACTATACAATAACTAAAAAGCACAGAAGCAGATTAAGACTTCAACCAACTAAAACAAGAATGTCGTTAAATGGTGTCAAGTTCACTAAAACTAAAATAGCTATAGGTACGCAAACTAATTTTGCCACTCCTGGGATGTAAGCAAAATAATTAACATTTGACAGAATTAAATAAAAGAGCTAAGCATATTTACCCACTTATAACTACCTGCAATATAACCATTGTGTAATAAAGCTTGGCTATCCCCTCGTACAATCATTTTTCCAAGATTTCTTTTTACTACTTCCACCTTTCCCTATTTTCTCCCTTCCCCACTCCTGTCTCCTTCACTTCTTCCTGTGAGCTCTGGAAATGGCACTTCAAATAAACTCGTCATAGTCAATCTCAGACCTAAGCAAAAAAGTAGCAGTCATCCATCTGAGAAGGTATAACAAAACTGCATTATAAAATGTCTTTAAAGTACCCTATGGAAACTTGGCTGTGATCCCACAACAACGAAGCAAAGACATCCTAACAAGGGCGGGGGGGAGGGGGCATGAGGGGGAGAACTACAGATATAGAGACATGCACCAGCTTCTAGTCAAAATTCGCTGGCAACTATTAATTTGTAAATAACAACTTCTTGGTACCTCACAACAAAGGAGAATTAAGACATCAGAAAGCGAACAAAAATAATAATGCAACTTCTATATCAAACAGCACTTATAACACCTTACTGCTGCTTTGAAGCGATGGGTCTAAGATCAAAAAGAAAGCATAATTAAAAAAACTCCACACAATGCACGACAAAGACCTGACTGGCTGTAAAATGGAACTTAATGAGATTACAGATCATACTGTAGGATATGGCAGTTTAACATCACAGGGAACCGAACCAGAAGATCCAGTTCAGAATTCGAATAAGTCAGAAATGCTGAAGATTAAAGGGATGCCATACTTAAATGTCAGTGAAGCAGCCGAAGAGAGGTAACAGAGGTCAAATAGCTTAGATCTCATGTATTAATTTTTGAAAGTCACCTATGTGGCTGTTGCCCTGGTGTACTGGGCCCATTCTGGAAGTTGGTCTGGCTGAATTGATGTGTACCAGGTGGTGGAGGCCCAACAGGAACCAAAGATCCAAAAGGCACAGACGATTTTGACACACCTGCAAAAGAAGAAGTACTTTTATGTAAGAACCCTGTAAGAAAGCACAAGATCGCCAAAAAATGCAAGTGTACAGCCCTGCTCTACCAGTAAGAATATGGGCTCTAGGTGGCCCTACTTGAGCAGGTGGGTTGGACCAGATGACCTCCAGAAGTCCCTTTCAACCTCAGCCATTCTGTGATTCCATTAGAAAGAACAGATTTCTCGTCAACTATAGAAGCAGATATGAAAAAGAACAGATAGTAAAAAGGAAGCAAATCGTAGTTGGTAACTTTCCACCCAAAAGGGACAGTAAGAAACCAAGAATGAACAAACAGACCCTGCAATTCAATTTGGGATACTGGTAATTCCCTGTCACCCAGTTATCTTTACAGGTATAAGCAAGAGGTCCCTTTGATTTCAGAGACCATGGTCAGAAAGAAAACTTGGAACAACCTTTAAAAAAAAAAAAAAAGCCTCCATATGTAGAACCTGTAAACCTATGCTAAAAATGGTTCTTAATTCAGATCTAGAATGGTGACTATAAAGGGACTACAATTTATGTAAACAGCAGTGCCGAATAAACAGCTTTCCAACCTGTATTTCTTGACTTATTTTCCTTTAAATTACTCTAACATCAAAAATTTGTTTGGTACCAAAATTGATATTTTTCCCCAAGTATTCTAAAGCCAATTACCAGAAGTAGTTCTATCTTCTGACTATATTCAGCATTGGATTAAGGTAACACAACTCCTGCTGTCTTTAAGAAGCAGTTTTAGAGAAATTGGGTAAAACTTCTTTTTTCTGTTCTCACGATAACACAAAAATCAAGGACACCACAGAACATTTAAAAAACCTCAATATACTTGGATACTTAGTTCTGTCATTACCTTACTCCACCATCTCAAATACTAAATTTAATGTAACTTATCATAATCTGAATGTTATTAAAAATTTTAACAATTTTTTTTTTAGATGCCTTAGAGAATACTTCAGACATCTTTACTATTTTAACTAA
The DNA here is from genome assembly GCF_947461875.1 of Haliaeetus albicilla. Classification (NCBI taxonomy): domain Eukaryota; kingdom Metazoa; phylum Chordata; class Aves; order Accipitriformes; family Accipitridae; genus Haliaeetus; species Haliaeetus albicilla. Next base: position 4,166,765 of record NC_091483.1, on the reverse strand, counting down.
TTTTCCCCTGTGACATCAGGCAAAATATTGAGATGGTCCCTCTTCCTGCCTCCCTATCTTGGTTATGTTTATTAGTAGACTAGCAGAGGGAAGAGGAAACCTTACTCTCTGGATATTTTCCACAGCCCCAGTTCACTAGTGTAGCATGCCTACTTTACCTTTACTGAAATTAGACCAGCATGACTTACACACAGCAAAATGGGCTTAAATTCCATGCTTTCAAATTATTTTTTTTAAGCTTCAGCTACCATATACTCATATATTATACTTCTTGAAAGATCTGAAGCCGTGTATCAGTAAGTTAAAATTAATGAAAAGCAAAGGAGAGACAAAGACAGCCATGTTTATCTGTTGGATGTCAATGACATTATCTGTAGCATGATTATGCTGGCAGAAATAAAGCAAATACCCCCTTTGCTTGTGGCCAAGGTGCCCTTCCTCATAGAAGGTAATTGTCTCCTGAGTGGTTAGAAAGCAGACAAGCTCTACTTACCATGCATCATCCAAATACATCAGCAAGCTTAAGTAGGAGAACACCCACTCATACTCATAGGCAAGTTTGTGCTCAAGAATTCAGCAGGACAAAGGTCCTATTGTGAAGACTACAACCCGTTTCTGACAGCTTGCTTGCCATTGACACATATGAGTTGAGAAACATTTCTCTATTCACAGAAATCACCCCTTTTGTATGTGTCTGTATTCGGTATTACTCATAATACAGCATTAAGCACTGGTGCTTATTGCGTCCTGGACAATGGAATTCACACACGAAGGTCAGATACCCACTACCATGCATCTTACATCAACATCTGAGCATCAACAATAACACAGACAAAGCTAGTGCAGGATGCTGTTGCAGTAGCAGTGTAAAACTGAGCATTTTGTGCTGACACAAGTAAGAAAAAATGATGCAAAATACCTTCACAGAGCAGTAGACCCTGAAAACACATTTCAAGCCAAATTCATACCTGGTTGAGGTGCTGCGTATGAGGAGTTAGGGTCCCCATAATGCCCATAATGAAGTGAAGAATTAGGTGGTCCAAAACCTGCAGAAAAAACCCCTATTCCTGGCTGGGATTGGGAATATGGAGGTGCTGCAACATAACCTTGTTGACTCATGATGGCAATATTCTCATTCCAAGTATCGGGTCCTCTTAATCTGCAAAAGAGAAAGTGACACCTGCTACTACTCTTCACTCTTTGTGCCTTTTAAAAGGCTGTGAAACGTGTTCCCAAAAAAGACAAAAGATACATTTGAGGGCAAAAAAGGACCTGGAAGTCAGGGGAAAATAGTGGGTTTGCTTGCTTGCTTACTTGGTTTCCTCAGCACTACCACGTACTGCATGAATTTAAACAAATCACTGAATTTATCTGAACGGGATCCACCCCTCCCAGGACCATGGAGAGAAAAACGGTAAGTAATGGATATGCAGGTGGAAAAAAACTCAAAGGACAGTCTCAAACTGTTCTCTTTACTGGGAAAACCTAGACTTCTACTACACCTGAAAAATACACTGTGAGTCCCACTCCCCAAATACCAGATATCCCCCCAATGCACACACTGAAAAATAAGGAAAGGCAGAGTGACCAGAGTATGAAACTCCTCTAGCAAACCCTTCTCCTGTCCTAGCACACCTTTTTTTAGAGGAAGTATGGAGTATGGCACCAGCTTTTCATCAAACCTTCTGCATTAAATCCATTCCAAGCAAGTGAAGGAAGATTCCTTGCTTTTGACGCTGGTGAAAGAGAGAATAAAGTTCAGGATAGAGAGAGATCCTATTTCCAGCCAACTTCTGCGTTACTGGCCCAGGCCTGAGCAGCCTTTTTATAACAGGACTCCATAGCGTGACAAAATTGAGCACAAGGTATTCCACAAATGAGAAGCTGTTCTCTGAGGGCAGTATGGCCTCAACAGTACCATATGTTGTCCTTGCTATTACCAGGCATCTTTTCCCTAACCTTTCACATCTTGATGCTGTTGTTGTTATGGAAAGAAAAAAAAAAAAAAAAACAAACAAAAACAAACAGAATTTGGTTACAAGCAATCAGGATAAAATAAAGTTTTGGGAAACTTTCAGGAAAGCGTATCCTGATAATTGCAATCATGTTTAGAACTAGAAAATCTGAAGAATTCTGCATTACTAAACCAGATGACTGTATTTCATAAGACTATTTTTCAGATACAGTGCCCCTTCCACCAAGAAATTTGAAAAGTTATTGAAGTTGTACACTTCGCAGCCTTGACAGCTAGCTTTCTCTTTTCCATGTAAGACAGAATTTTAAATTTTGACTTCATATTGAACTTAACAAAACCAGAATTCCACTAAGTTTCTTGATGCCCAAATTAAAACTGTTTCAAGAAATGTTGAGGATCCAAACCCTGAATGAGCACTTACTACTTCTGTAGTCCCAAGTACATAGGTCAGGCATCCCCAAAGAACTAAAGATACATCATATAAACTAGCATTTTAAATGTTAAATGTTCCTTTGAAATAGGTTTCCCAACCATCTATATTTCGCATTCTTAGGCTTGAGCCATGGAGTCATCTCTGAGTATGCAAACTGGATGTAAGTAAATCAGGAATTGTGCTTCAGAAGCACGCAGAATGGCACCTCAAAATTACATGCAGCTCTAAGAACACAACAGACAAATTCATGCTGCACTGGCACATGCCAGTAGAGAAAAGCTATCCCTATGAGAAAACCCATCTTTAGGCTTCTCATATTAAACATACATTTCTGGAAAAAAAAAAATAAATCTGCAACAGTTTTACTAATCTTCCACGTCAGAGAAGAAACCACTTTGAGCTGGATACAGGGCCTAGTCCTCCTCACACATAGCCCGTGCAACCCTCTAAACCACACTCCTCAATGTAGCATAAGATTTCTCAGTTGCAGCATTAAACTGCTTCAGATAGAAGACAACTCCCTAACATTACCTATTTCTTAGCTAACAAGGTAAACATGGGGAGAAGAAAAAGAATGTTTAAACAGAGAGGCTTCATGCTGCCAGCCACACTTTCTTCACTCCCCCGCCCCCATCAGAAAAGACGTGGCAGTATGAGCTTTAGCTGCTCCAAAAGACAGTAAGTCAGCACTAAATTACCTACACACTGGCACAGACATATATATAATTTTGTATCTATATAAAGGAAGGGATTTTCACTTTGATGCAGCTGCAACAGTCAACACCTTTAGCTGCGACAGCATCCAGGGGAAATGACTTCCTCACTCACTCACACACAAAAAAGTTTTGCCACGTCAAACTTCCCATAGACAGTATAAACACACAGAGGTTGTGCTGAAGAGAGACAGGAACTCAAACCACAAGCAAAATAATGTACCTTTATCAAACACAGTTCCAGAGTCTATTCAACGTTGAGCATATTTAATCCCTTCTCAAGATACGTATATATACCAACATAGGATGAAAATATTTTGGAGGCAACACCTGAAATATCAATAGAAACTGATCACCTAAGGTTTTAGTGATCAGATTCTAACAAGAGCCATACAGATTCACTCTGGAAATTGCATGAGAAAGATCAGAGGATCTGCTAAGCCCAGGTCTTTCCCTGGCTTTGTTTACTACAAGTGTCACTACACAGGAGGACATGAAAACTTTCTCCCTGTCTCTATGAACACTACTTTACACCCCACAGCCTGAGGAACAACACTAACACAAGCACTTATCCACGACTTAATTTACCGCTATTACAGAATAGGCTGTCATCTTTTTTTTCAGAGGATTACTGTACGTATGCAATGCTCTACTGCACTGACCTCTCTGTGAAGATGTAAAACTCTACTTTGTGCATGTAGAACTAGGACAACAGAATCAAAAATAGTGGATCATGTTTTTGGCTAACCGAAGGAGAACTATTAACTTTACATTTCTTCAGAGACACTGTGCTTGGTAACATCATTTAGGAAGAGGTGATGTCCCTCCCCAAGGCATGCTGCAATCTCAACTGGCAAATCATCTTTGGGGTGTGTGCATGTATCTACACACACATACACAGAATAGAATATAGCTACGCACATTACACTTTCTCTTTTTTTTTTTTTTTAATACCACACTTTGGAATAAGCTATGACAGAATAAGCTTGGGTTTACTCCAATTCACTGCGAAACCCGCAAACAGTGAACACTTCTGTCCCCATTAACTAAGACTTTTAAGTTACCGTAGCACCCCAACAGGTCTCACCACTCGGTCGGTGCTACCACCCCGCTCCCCGCAGGACACGGCTGCCTGCCCGCGGTAGGAGGAACGCGGCACGCCGGCGGTACCTGTGCCCGGCCCCCCCGTGCCGGCGCTGAGGGGCAGCGTGCCGCTCGCGTGGGCTCCGCGCAGGTAGGGTGCAGCTCCCCCAGCTCCGGGGCGCCCAGAGCCCCTGCCCTCTCCCACCGCCCCTCGGGCTGCCTCTGACGGCGGTCCCACGTCCCGCGGGGCACAACCGCGACCCCCCACACACACACCTCGCCCGGGCGCTGCCCCGGCGGCAGCGCCCGATACCCCCCGCCGGCTGTGGAGACCCGGGGAGGCCGTTAGGACCGTTACCTGGGGGCCGCGCGCAGCCCCCCGCCTGCCCGCGCGCGCCGCCGCTCGGGGACACTCAACTCACCCAACTGCCACGTCTGAGCCTGCCCGCGCGCCACCGCCTCTTCCCCCGCCCGCGCCGGGAGCGCGCCCGGCCCCGCCGGCGGCGCCTGCGCACTGCGGGCAGCCACGCCGTGTCCCCCAATGGCCGCCCCGGGGCGGGGAGGGGGAGCGTGAGGAGGGCGCGGCGGCCGGCGGGGAGAGGGGCCCGGGGCCCGCGGCCTCGCACGACAGCCAGCGCCGTGGAGCCGCCACCATTGCGACCTAACGCGACGGGGAAGAGGCACATTGCCCCTGCCCGCCGCGGCGGCCGGGAGCGCTGACCGCGCCGGTGAAGGGTGTTCAGAAACGGCAAAGGGCTCGGAAAAAAGCTGACGGCAGGGCTGAAGTGGCGTCCCAGAGGGAAAGATACGGAGCGGCTTGATTAGATCCACTAGAAACCGATACACGCAGTACCTGCAGCTTAGCACTGTTATCATAATTCATTTTTCCTTCTACATGAGGGGTGAAACTCCTCTTTAAACATAGAAATGTCCTAAAAGTACGACACTTTTTCTCATATGTGCTTTAAAACCACATTTTTATCTGTGGCTATCTATATATATATGTAAAATTATGCCACCTGAATATCTAGAGCGAAATGCGATACAGGTACTTTACCTGTTTGCATGCTCTAGTTTTAGTTACTATTCAAGTACATTTAAAATACTACCTCAGTTACAGGATAGACTCAATGTTATTCTAATTAACAAAGCAGAAACATGGGAGTAACAGGAGAAAGATGTATTGGTAAAGTGACTGTTCCTTCCAGTCAAAAAACAAACATTCATTGTGGTGCTAAAGTAAAAAGAAGGAACGTAGCAGAGGATTAGCAACCAGAAAACAGTCATCACTCAAAGACAGCTTCACAACTCATATGCACCTGGAATTCAGGCTTCATAGGCTTTCTTGTCCTTGGAGTGTTTGTTCTACAACCTTAATAAAGCTTTTGAAAGTAGTGAAGTTTTACATGGTGCTAAATCTCAGTAATGGCTATCTCAGACAAGATTGTCAAAAACATTCATTACTATACAAAACAATTCTGAAAAAAACCCCAGTGCCTTTGAAACAGATGTCAAAATGAAGGTACACAGGGGCATCCTTTACAAGAAAGACTCACAAGAAGCCTCAGCAAGCAACACAAAGTGGGCAAGAACAAGTCTTGACCTGCCCATATTTTTGCTATCCAGAGCTGGATTCACGACTGAATAATATAAGCTGGCTTTCTACAGGTTATCAGAGCTTATACTCTTGGATATGTCAGAGAAAATCTAAAACCTTTCAAATCTCTCACGACTGTCTAATCAGAATGGAAAATTTTGTCCACGAGGTGTCAAGCATCAGTTAAACTGGATGTGGTTTTGGCTGCAGAGTATCAGTGACTCTTTCATAAGCAGGACGCAAAACAATGCCTTTCGTCATTGCTGTCCTGTAGTTTCACCAGTTGTCCCTATCTCTTTTGCTGGTTTTATGGACACATACCATTACCTTCAGTTACACAAAATTATTTTGAAATACCATGCCACTGGGGAAAATAACAGCTTTAAGTTTGGACATTCCCTGTTTTGTTGTGGAGACAGGCGGGTCACTGTCCCACCAGTCCTGTTGTGTCTAGCTCATAGCTATTAACAGTAAGCAGCTGTGGATAATTCAGCACTGAAGAACCGTGCACTTACTTGGCTACTGAATACTTACTATCAGATTTCTCGTCCCTGAAATCAGCTCCAGTGAAACTGAAAGATGAGATCAGCAGAAGACAGCAAGGAGAAGCTATAGCGTTGTCAGTTCTTCCCCTTTTTGAGGCCTGCCCAGGGAAGTGGATCAAGGCACCTTTCCTCAAGGACGCCGCTTCGCTTCCATTGTCCTTTAGCCTGGAACACTGAGACAAAAGGCACCCAGCATGTCATGGTCTGAATGTTTTGAAGCTACAAGTAGTATTTCTCTACAGTTTCCACCTATAACATTAAAAGTAATTTAAGGTTTTCAATTTCAGAAATGTGGAAATGTCATTAAAGATTTAAGTGCATTCCTAGTCTGGAAAGTAATTTCATAACAATGAGATTGCAGGATTGCTAAGCTGTTGTCACTTCATTTTAATCAAATCATTTTAATTAAACTGTATCTTAAAATCTGAGAATCAGACTCGTTTCTTCTCTATCATCATCAATAATGAAGATATTGTAGGTTAAATTACATTTCTTAAAAATCAATTTATCCTGAAGTTGTATCTATGCAATGCTGCTGAAAACTTAATGACATTTCATATATTTCAGACATAATTTGGAGTTAGTACTGGTGAAGTAAACAGAAGAATTTGTCTAAATCTACATGCTTTTTTCATCTATATTAAAAAATAGCAAATCCCCTGCCGCTAAAATCTCACTTTTTGAAGTTCTCACTACAATTTTTTCTATTAGTTCTGAAACAAAGAACACACATAGTCATCCATCAGCTTGGGAGATTATTGAATAAGAACCAATACAGGCTCTGTAGAAGGCTAACTCAAATCTTTCAGAGACCAACTTTTTTTTTTTTTAATTATTATTATCATCATCATCATTTGGGATTGATCTGTTCCCTGAAGTTACTACTAGAGGTCTATAAAAGCCTCTCATGGACAAACTGCAGAACTCAATGTCTCTACCTCATAGCACACTGCGTGCATTAAGACAATGTGTGATTCCAGGAAACCTAAACCCTAACCTAAACTTTTCATTTAGAGGTTGTCCTTAAAATACAGCCTTAGGACAAGCTGCCAGGAAGAATCAGAACAAGACTGTGATGCATTTGAGCTACGGGCCTGTATTTCTCACAATGACAGCTATAGTACAGCTTTCGTAGCAGTTAAGATGGATGGTGTTAACACATGGCTGTGACAAGTGTCTGCAGTTCAGTGCTATATGATTTTTTTTTTTTTAAATCAAAATATATTCTAAACCATGCTCTAGGGGAAGATGTGGGCAATATCGGGTATGTTCTTTAAAGAAAAGCATATTTCATCTCAAGGAATAGTTCATAAACCCCCAAAGATGCTACATTTTAAAAGGTGCTTTTTTTGTTGAAACTTTCTCCTTTTAATTTCATTTGTATGTCCTGCAGACAAAGCAACAGGTTTGCTTTTGCACAACATCACAAGGGTCCTAAAAGCTGTTTACATAAAGAGATTACTTTCTTTTCCTGTCTTGCTTACATATAATCACTAAAATCTTTTGTGTTTTGTCTACTGTGTAAAGACCTATGGAAAACAGTTTACAGTTTAGTGTAAAGCACTTTACAAGCAAAATGGAAATTAATATTTACAAAAGTTGTATTTGTTTAAAATAAAAGCAAAGACTGGTAAAAAAGAAGCAATCAAATTTTGAAGGGATTATGTTTTTCTAAAAAAAAAGTGTGACTGAGGTCAGATTAAAAATGCTACATGAAGAAAAAGGAAAGATGTAATATTTCAGCAAACAGAATACTACTGTAAGAAGAAATACATCAGTTTTGTGACTCAGTTACATTTCTAACAGAAAAAACTAAGCACAATAGAAACATAAATAAGGGTACAACGGAAGTGAATACTGCTATTTTGATTAAGCAATCTCAATGGCAATTAGAAAATATATTGGAGTACACGCTTTAAACACTGCCCTATATAAAATGAAAACACAGACAGTAAAGGGTTTTCAGAATATTGGACTGATGTAGCTGCTGTTATTCAGAGAAAATAATATGGTAATGTTAAAATCCTGGGCATGCATTCACTGCTGTATATATTTTCTCTTAAGTAACCGGTGTTAACAGATACTTCCTACAGTGACTATCCACTATCACCCAGTCCTGTTTCAGCTCAGGCATGGGGCCACAATAAAGGAAGAATTATTTCCTTACCTGGATTTTTGGTTGGGGTTTTTTTTGGTTTGGGTTTTTTTTTCAAGATCAGACACTAATTGAGCAGGTAGTGAGTCAGAGTACCCTGAACCAAAGTTGGGCCTGGCCAGTCAGAGGGGCCACTGGGACGCAATTAGGGATTGCTGAGCACACGGATCATGCAAGTGATTCTCCCTTTTCCCTCCTCCGAAGTACTGACCTCCCAGGCCACAGTGATGGTAAAGGCTGTTCTACCTTTCAGGCTGCTTTCAGCATACCATACACGGAGGCCCTGACGCCTTGCCTCATTAAAGTTTCCAAAATATTTTCAGATGAGAAGGAGTGTAAATCCAATTCATAAACTTGTATTTTGTCTGTCTGAATTAACCTGCAAGTTCATTTAGACTGAATATTACTCTCTATTGCCTGCTGTGAACTGGGCAATTTTGTTGCACTTGTACAGTTGCTGGTAGCTTTTGAACATCTGCATTGTTCCACCCTAGAAATGGCTGCATTTTGTTATACCCTGAAGAAGAGAGGAAGGACTGGGAGCATGTCACTCCTTCCCTACCCCAGCCCTTTCAAACATCACTGGCAACTGTTAAGTCCACAATGATAGACCCTCTTGTCTTCATGGTCCCTAACTCCCGCAAATAGAGGACAAAAATCAACCACCACAGAGGGTGTTCATTGCCTACCTTGGAGAGAGTTGGTAAAGTTTACTGGCACATTTGCAAAGCAAAAAATTGTATTTAGGGAAGAAAAATTATATGGAAGTGAAAGAGCACTTAATGCTATTACTTGCCTAGGAGAGACTGGGTTTTTCAATATCTGCAAACCATGAGGCTCCTCTGCTTACTCTCACCAATTGTTGCTATTTTGGTTTTCTAATGAAATCAACATTCTGGCAACTCAGTCTGGAACATTTACAGGAGATAGATATGGTGTTCTGAGAAAACTGCTGTGATGTTTCAGTTGGGGAATTTCAATTACCTTTTTAAATTAATTTAGTACTGTCTAAGATGCATGAGAGTGGAAGATTTCACTACCAGTTCTTAAAGAAAAAAACCAAAAACTTGATTACCCTCCTGTAATTGCTACATAACAAAATGTAACATAAAAACAAAGATGAAAACTTATTATATCTGATGAATAATGTATGATATATAAAGCACTGTGAATAAAAATTAAGCCATCAGTCTGAGAAAGGGCAGCAGAAAGTTATATGATCCTTTCCGTGTTTGCTTGCTGAATGTATGGAATTTCTCAAACTTAGATATATTTCACTTTTACATTCAAAAGCATCTGAAGTAGCTTTACTTTCATGGGCTTTTGTTTTACATTTCCTGCTTGTGTATAAAATTTCTGATGTGTTAGTGGAGTCTTGCTATAGAAGAGTACTCAAATAAGCTTACTATCATTAAAAAAAAAAGTAACTGTTTGAGTTAACTCTTCATAGCAAACTAGCTATTTAATTGATTTACTCAGTTTTCTCATTGGAAGTCATGGGATGAATTTACAGTGTGTTTTTTCCATTTGTCCAGTTAGTAAGGCAGTTGTATTTCAGCCAGTGCTACTGATCTTTCAACACACTGTGAGCATAGTCCTACTGTTAGTAAGTCGTATTCGTTCCATATTATTGATTGTCTACGGCAACTCATTATTTCCTTTCTCTGATCAGTTGCTATCACAAGCAAGGTAAGTTGGTTTCTATTTGTTAGGACTGACAAATACTCATAACTGTTGAATGAATCTGTTGCATAAGAAAAACAGCTCTTCAAAATCACTCTGAAATTACTTAAGATGCAAATACTTTCATGTTTATTCACACTCACGTTCACTGTGCTTCTGCTTTACACCACCATTAATGCGGAAGTAAAAAATCTAACTGAGCATGGAAAAATAATAGAGGTACTACATACCAGTAAAGCATCTCTGTCATCTTTAAAAATATCAGTATTGATTACAAGAGTATTTTTCAAAATACTGGTTTTGTGCTATTTGGATACCTTTAGTATAAACTAACTGATGCCTTCCCCATCATCAACAAAAATAAACATCAGAATTAAATCAAAGAAAATCAGAATTGAATTTTTAAAAAATCCATCACATTATATCACAGATGCAACAAAGGGATAGGAGATGCAGCTGGCATGAAAATAACGAAGGACAGAAGCAAAATGCTGCATCATGCTTGGTGTCACAGCACGCATACTAGATTTGCTCTGTGGAGGCACAAAAAAAACTTGTTCAGGATTTGCTGACATTGGCAGTTGTCTGGATATCTGGTAGATCCATGCCAACACCAGCTAAAAAGTAGATTATCACCAAGAGCAGAAGCCTGTACCAAAGTCAGAAGGAGCTGAGAAGTCTGGAAACTGGTACCTGGCAAGAAGATGCAGTGCAAGAGGCAAGGATGTAGGATCAGCAGGGGTTAAACTTCAAGGTGTTTTTGGAGGGCAGACTTTTCTAATATAATCTGCTCCATTTGGAAAGGAATTAGTTATCAAAGCGGAGAGTTGGAATTCTTGTTCCTATAGCCAGGAATGAAGATATCTGGATTGCTTTTTAATCTGTTGCAGTTATTTGCATGGGGAGGATAATATTTCATGCAGGGAGGTCCTTGTTGTATCATCTTTGTAGTTACCTTTTCTCTGGTAAAAATCTAAACAGAACCATCCAGATGCAAAGAGCGAGCAATGCTGTTAGCCTTACGCAGACACAACTTGATGTCATAGCAACTTTTTATGCACTGTCCTTTTGCTAGATGCTGTAGTTGAAACCACCAACATCAGACTCGCTGGGGCAGATACTACGCAAAATACTTCACTGTATTTGTAAAGTGAGTTTTAGAAACTGCTTTACAAATCTTACAGCTTATTTTGTAGTACAGAGGAAAGAGGGAAAAACAGGGTACTACAGGATGATTGAAACTATCAAACTACAAATGGAGATTTTCAGAAGTTCAAGCAGATTTCTCAAGGCTACACTGTGTAGCGGCTATTTTCCCTATTTTACAGGCCCAGACCAAAAATTAAATGTGAATTTACAAGTGTAAAAACAGAACCCAAGCTTCCTGAGACTCACGAGCCTTCCAAGTGACAAACAATACCTGCTTTAAACTGCAATGCAAAAATAGTTTATTTTTATGCTGGACTGTGGCCATGCGTTTAATCAGTCATTGAGCTCTTTAAAAGCAACAAGTCAAAGGGAGTTAATCACTTTTATGCCTGCGAACAGGAAACAAAATTTGACAGATGAAATTTGATGCAGGTGAATATTCATCAGAATAATGTTAAATCTTCAGAATTTCTTCAGTTCCACATTAAACCATCATTTCAAAATTTAGTAGACTATTTGGGCCTAATTCATAGCTCAGCTGTTATTAAAATACATACTTTCTAACTGAATATGATATGGTTCCTCTTGATTCATTTCATTGTCGTACATCAGAAGAGAGTTTATCATGGTGTATTTGTTTAGCCCAGTAAGTAGGCATGAAATGTTTGCACTGGGTTCTTTCAGTAGGAAGAGGGGAGATCATAAAAGCTGACTGTCTAAGATGAACAGGTAGATAAAAGGTGTTGTGTTACTTAACCGCCACCTTTAAATGACAATTCAAAGAGCAGGGTGAAGCATTATGGCAGAGGTGAGGAACATAGAACACCTACTTACATTCATGTAGGAAGACATTCAAGACTCAAAAGCTTTTGCGCAGAAGATAAGTTTTGATTCCTGTAGGCTCTATTAAGAAAAATGTGATGCAACATTTCCCTGCCAAAACCAGAAAGAAAATACCACACAAATAGTTTTCTTTTTACTTTAGAATCTTTTATGAGTATTTTCCCAACTACTGAAGCAAAAAAATGTAGTCATCCCATCTCCTGGAAATCAAAATGAAATGGAGATAGACACCTAAGAGTCTCCCCAAGTCCCAAGAGAAAATTAGTTCTTGCTTACTAAAACACAGTGATAAGTAAAAACAGCAGTGGAATGACACCGAGAAACATGAATTCTAGCCCAAACCCTTACTTCAAGATTAACAAGAAGCAGGTAGTTATCCCAGTGACACAAACATTTTTCCCATGTTCACAAATCTTGCAGTGAATGTGTTTTACTTGTTCCTCACAACAAAATCTTGGGGAGCCTTTGTAGCTATTTTGCATATTGATTCTTGGACACATTCCGAAATCCTTGTCTTTTCATGTATCTTAGTGGCCCCTTTCCCAAGACCCTTTGTGTGCTTTCACATCACCTGTATTTCCAAATTGCCTGGCCCATACAAAGGAGTGGGAGAAAGAAAGGAAGCTCCTGTTGTAGTGTGCAGCTGGGACATGGTGGGCCCATGCATGCACACCTGGAATCTCAAAAGACTTTGAGAGTCCAGAAAGAAAAAAAAGTCATCTTCTTTTCAGCCAGTAGTTCAGGAAGGTATTTCCTGAGTATCTGGGACTGGCTGCGGTAAGAACAGGTAGGACAAACACCAAAGAAACATTGGAGTTCTCTTCTCCAAACTCTTGGCTCTTTACTCGACTTATCCATACATTTTTACTCACTGTATTTAAGGTGACAGGTCTTCGGCTACAGAGGGCCTGTGATATGTTGCCACCTACGCATACGCTTAGAGAGCAGATCTTCATTAATCTACATGCTGACATGGTGAATTGTAGAGTTACAGGGGAACTCTCTCTGCATGAATTTTTATTTATCATGTTATCAATCAGTAACACTCAAGGATATCAACTTTGTTTCTGTGTTTTGGAGGAAAGTGGCTTCTTTCACCTATTCTATTTTTTCCACAATAGATCCTAAAACCATAATGATAAAGCCATTACAAGCATCTAGGATGACACCCACTAACATAAGCACTGAGAAATACCTTCCTGGTAGTGGCATGGCAAACTTCAGATTTTCAGCCGACTTCAATTATCTTCTTAGTGAACCATATATAAATGCTGGGAGTGTGATCTAACTAACACACCTGTCAAATAACAATGCCTGTTATTAACTGCATATGCAATCAGCTCAGGACTCACAGATACATACTCTAACTTAGTAACAAAAGACATGATTGTGACAGTTGCCAAGTCTACCGTTAAGAAGAACAGAGTTCTTATTCCTTGGCATGAGCTACCTGCATTAATAAACTTGTGTGGCTAGAGTTACTATTACTCACCCTACTAAGAACACAACAGCAGACAAAGAGGTAGGGGCAAGATAAACAGGCAAAAGTTTGACTCTTCCTCAGTGTGTAAAACTTTGTTAACCTTAGCTAAGCTGGCATGGAGGTGAGGTGATTTGTTTCTAGCAGAGAATAGCAGCAAATTACTTTCCCCCTTCAAAAGTAGCTTGGTTGAACGCTGTCCTGCATTACCCCTTACATTTGGCAGATTGCAGACTTACAGTTTTTCAGAACATGTCAGTGCAACCCTTTGTATTTCCACTTAGAGAAAGAATTATCTCAGGTTCTAAAACATGATCTGATTTTTTTATGCTTCTGAGAAAGTGGTTTCTCACACCAGAGTCAGATTCAGTACATTTCTCCGCTTCTTCCACTACACTTCATTTGCCAGTCTTGATGTTGGGGGCAGGGGGGGGAGAAGCAGGACTAGTTCTAAAATTCCAACCCATCACACTGTACCTAGCCTAATAATCCACATTAGAGATTAAAATTTGAAGCCTTTACTTTTACTGGTGAGGAACTGCTCATGCCTCTTACAAGTGTGGGCAGAGCTTTCCCATCTGGCCTTAGAGGTAGCTAATAATTATCTATGACTTGTATTTTTAATTTCTTTTCTCTTCACTAAGAACTTGGTATTACTGGTTTTTAGTACCTTTACCACTCTATACCACTCTGTACTTCCAGTCAGCAAACCCTCTTTAGCTGGCAGTGCACTGCAAAGTTCCTCATGCAATCAAAACATCTGGATTCTATTCATTCCTCTTGTAGGACAAGAGAAATTTGATGGGAAAAAATGAAGAGGAATCAGCTTTAATGAATGTTAGCTGGAGCCATGCATTTGAACCTTCCATCAATATATTTCATTCACTTTATCTGTCATTTTATACCTTTTTTGAAAATTAAATCCTTTCCATGTGGCTCTGTTCCTTGTTGCTTCTAAAGCCAGGAGAACAAAAATGAAGGGTAGGAATTAAGCAGAAATGTATTTTTCTACTTCTGTAAGGTTTAGGGGAAATGATGTTTAGCTTTGCCTTCAAAATTTGCTTTTACCTTATGCAACTACTGAGTTGTACTACTATGAAGAAAGGAATGTTATTAGGCAATGACTGGGGACAATAACATATGCTATGTTGCCTTACATTACCCAGCTTGCAGAGGTCACTTTAAAAAAAATCTAATTTTAAAGGATGTACTAGAAAAGGTGATTTTCACTTCATTTGGAAGAGACTGTGTGTCATGTTTTCTAAGTGGCACGGCTGTGATTTTATCTTTTGTTCCATTAAATTAGCTATGTATTTACAAGTGGGTTTTTTCCATGTAATTAATAAAGAAACAAACAAAAAAGCACTGTCAATTTTTTTTCTTTTTTTTTCCCCGTGCTGATTCTCCCATTTGGCTAAAATCACATCCTACAATAAATTGGGTAGTTTATTAAATTGTTTACAGATGGTACAGTTAGAATCTACTAGAAAGCTGTTAAAATAGGCATTTTTAAGGAACTAGCTTATGTTGATTTTATGTGAAAAAAATCAGATAGGAAAAGAAAATGAAACGCATAAAAAGGAGGAAATCAGACCATCTAGGTATTTACAGCAGTAACATGCTGCCCATAAATTAGAGATCATGATATCCCCTTTCCCTCTCTCCTTTCCTCATTACTAAGGATTGGGTGGAAAGGTTTGCATTTTTAAAGAATCCACAGACTTAGGATACTATTTTAGGAAACTGTAGGTGAAGTGACAGCTTTTCTTTTATTGCTGAATGAAAGATGAACATATGTCTTATTTCTTCTCACATTTGTAGAATATATTCTGAACTCAGCTACAGAACTACTTGATTTAAATTAGATTTTAGATAAATCCACTTGCAGTAAAACTGTTCAGAATCATAAATGATTATTACAATAAGAAAAGAGAATATATGGACAAGTGACAGTAGATGAGGCAAATAAAATTAAGAAGTAGTCACCAAGACCACACAGAGCTTTAAAGGAATTCAAGGCTGAAATAGCAGACTCTTACTTAAAACTGTTACCTGAGATTAGGGAGTGCCATTTTTTAACAAAAGTGTTCCAAGAGAGATTCAGAAAACAGCAAACCTGTCATCCCGATATCTATACAAAACAAATAGGTGGAAACTGTAATACAGAAGAGTGGACATCTGGATAAATATGACTTATCTGGGAAGACTTAAAAAGGTTTTCATAAAAGGAAGTCCTGCCTCACAAACATAAGGCAGTCCTTTGAGGGGATCAAAAAACACGTGGATAAGGGTGATCTGGTTGATCTTGGATTTACAAAAGGCTTTCAACAAATTCCTTCACTGAAGGCTTTTAAGAAAACTAAGCAGCCATACCATAACATGGCTTAGAAGTATAAGGTGATACACACTGGAGAAAAAAACATTAATTCACATATAAAACAACGAGGTTTGAACTGACTATCATCATACAAGATTTTAAAAGATAGTACCATGAAAACATCAACTCAGCAGCATCTGAAAAAGCAAGTCAGGTGTTAGCAATGTTGTGGTTAGCAACTAGAGAACAAAACAGATGATATCATCATGTTATTGTATAAATCCCAACTTTGTCTGCAGTCTGAATATTGTGTGGCATTCCAGGCCCCCATGTCAAAAAGGATAGAGAACTACAGAGGATGTAGAGAAAGGCAATGAGGATAATGAAAGGTATGAGACAGCTTTTGTATAAAGAATGACTAATTATTCTGTTCTTCTTCCCTTAAAAAAGATGACCGAGATGGATATGTAAGAGGTCTATAAAATAAGTGCCTGGAAAGTGTGGTTAGGGATTGCTTGGTCACACTTTCCTCTGATCCAAGAAGCAGAGGACATCAAATGAATCTGTAGGATCCAGATTCAAAGAAGAAAAGATGATTCTTTATGTCACAATGTAGTTAGGGATGACTTCTACAATAAGCTATAGATACTTAATGTTATGTGGGCTCAAGAGGAAACCACATGGAAAAGTTCATGGAAGAGAAATTCGTAACTAAGTACAGAGGAACTGCATCTGGCTGAGGAAGTTTTTGAGTGGAAGTTACTGGAGGCCGCCTGAGGAAAGTAGTGTACATTTTCCACGTTCTTATTCTTTTTCCTAAGCAACCATTCTCCACCGACTATCAAAGACAACATTTTAGGGTAGATGGGCTCACTTTGGTCTAAGTATGGCTATTCTTAGTTTATCACAGCTCATCAAGGCTAATGTGCTAGATTTTTTGACTGGCAGTTCTTGAAAGCAGAGAAGCAGGTGGGTGTTTGACCTGGAAATTTTTTCATACAGATCTCATCATAGAAGATCAGATTCAAGCCAATGCTTTACCTGTATTTGGGCACAGATAGATGTTGGGTGAGTTCTGGCATTTGTCATTTGCCAAGTTTATAAAATTATTTTTTGTGACATAAAATTTTTACCACTTGTTGCCTAGAATTGGATCTTTAGATTTTAGTGAAATGATTGAGATGGTGGCAGTAGTTAAGTGGCTGTGCTTGCTATTAGCTTTAAATTTTTCAGTGGATTTCAAAACTTATCTTGGAATTTATGCTATTTATTTATGCTATAGAGACCACAGCGACCAAAATGTCATAAACTCCATGAATGACTCCGCTTTTATCATGATGTCCAGTTTCTGACCAGCATTTAGAAATCCCAAAGGATGCAGAGAATGTACAACAAGATAAGACTAATATTAAAAAGCAAGATATGCTGCGGCATAAGCATTTAAGAAAGTCATATAAGGCAAATGGGAGTTGTTAATGCCTATGGAGTATTATTTGTTAAATTAGGATATAGGAAGCTTTGGGTCCCCCCATCATGGGAATAGTTTAGTTACACACTTCAAATGTTTTTCTTACTGCGGAGCAAGCAAAAAATTCTCCCTCAGAAGAAAAAAGCAGCAATTTGTTTGGAATTGTTGTTATAAAACCCCCTCAACATACTGACTAGAAAAACGTTATCTTTCCTATCTTTGTTCTCCTGTCAGGACTACAGTTCCTGCCTGACCAAGCAGAGTCCTACAGCAGTTTAAATGTACCAGGTTTAAATGTCCCCCAAATTTTTTCATTATACTGGGTTACTCTTAGTTTAAAGATTTTGGGGGGTTTTGGTTTGTTGGTTAAATATTACATTCTTTTCACAGCTTGTTCTGGAGTAATTAGTACTACACTATATATATATATATATATATATATATATATATACACAAACTCAGCAGAATAAAGAATTTTTCTTTGGAGAGCAGAGATCTTACAGCACCAATGATGTTATCTATTGTTGCCGTTACTTCCACAAGATGATTTAACTTGTAGAGCGCCATGTGGATTTCACAGATTGGAAGCCAGTAGAACACTAAAGTATTCAACTTTAAGGACCTAAAAAACTAGCGCACAATGTTGTAGGCAACTGTTAATTTTGCTTTTAAGAGAAATTTCTCTAATGTTTTACACGGTGATTTTAGCCAAAACCATTGGCATGATTTTGCTGTGTGTTTTGCTATGATACAATCAAAGTTAAAGTCCTTCTCTCTGCTCTTTTGCCTTAAGTATGTCAAATAGAAGATGGGGGATTAATTTCAAGGAACACCAACTACTGATACTTCAGCAGCTGTACGGAGACATTTCACGTATGTCATACAACTAAATCAAACAGATCCTGGTGTTCTGACTGGTTATGTTTTCAGCTGAGCAATGACTAATCAAGATTCTTCTGTTTTATCATTTTACACAGTTCTGTTATATGGATAAAGGAGATAGAAGCATCTACATCTAGTACAAATACCCATCAAATATATGACCATCCAAATGCAGAGGTGTCTGTCCTTAATTTGTTTTCTACAATAAGTATATGAAGAAGTTCAGAAACACAGATCAGATTTGATTAATCCCTTTTACCAAAATGATGAGAGTGCCTAATACAAGCTCAAAACACCCTAACAGTAATCAAACATATAAATTCCATCATAGATTTATGACATTTGAAGGGCTGATAATGACGTGATTAATTTTCCTAAAAAAAAGTGTTTATTTTTGTATTTACCAGAGTGTCATAGGGCATTTTTTGCAGCTATCTACTTCAGAATTTTATTGTCACAAAAGTATCTATAAAACTGTGCATCATTAGGCAAAAGGGAGATAATTTTGTCTAAAGCAAGATTCTGCCTAGCAAAAGACTAAAAAACTGTCTACTATAGCAACATATCAACACTGCACAAGATAATAAGAAGCAGTTAGCCACCTTGAACTGAGTTATTTTAAACGAGGTGTCTTCACTCAGGGTTGTCTAGCAAAGTTCCTTTAAAGACCAGGCCAGAATTCCCTTTCTGAGTAGGGCTTCTCTGATAGTGTTTTCCTTAAATATTTAATTATATGGCAAGCTGTGCTTGTTTTGCTTCTGCAGAGCCTTTGACTTGTAGTCAATAAAGAAAGTGCTCTTCCTGCCATTAAATCCTGATATTTAGAGAGTAACATTTCCCTCTGTTTGATTAGGGAGCTTGTCTCCACCCAGCCTTTGGGTTACCTTACTGTCTTCAGAGGCTTGATGAAAGGGCTCAAGCATCTAAAAGCCTGTCTACTTTTTCCATCCATAAAATTCCAGTTTAACAGAATATCCTGTCTCTACCTTGATATTTTGCCTAGTGGTCTGTAAAGAACATTGCTATAGTGTAAGGAAGCATCACTCTAGGACACTTAATTGACAGACACGCAGGCCTAGGTTTAAAGCCTCAACAGTTACCAGCTACTTAAGATGCAAAGTTGTGTAACTCAAATGCTGAGTGCTCTCTGTTGCTCTGACATCTCTGAAGACAACCAGTCAAGACAAGCAGCCAACCAAAAACACATTGTACAGGGACCTCCATGGAATTTACGCTGTGGGAATTCAACATTAAACCCCAGCAACCTAGGTCTCAAAAGCAAGAAGTCTAGCCATTAAAGATGTTTCTGCCCACCTGGTGAACACTCTGCTTTAAGACCAGCTTAGTTCAAAATGCAGTGTGATTTAAAACAAGCTAACTGACTTTGGGCTGAGGTGAGTAGAAGTGCTTACGCTGTCAGTTGTTAACACTCAGCTAGGGGAATATTCATCCCTTGCTGAAGAACAGCCACCTCTTAAATCACTCCAACTAGACCTGGAGGAGCTCAGCTGTTTACAGTCCGCATTACTCCAAGTCAGCAACGAGGAACAGAACTGAACCCAGGTCTTGTAAGGCACTGGCAAATTATCTTCCCAGTGAATCTTTTTTTTTTTTTTTTTTTTAATGCTTATAGTAAGGTTCCCCTTTAATGACACAATGCAAATCATCCATTGATAGCATCAGTAGAGAGATCTGATACTTCATTCCACTAATTCTCTTCCCCTCTCCAGTAGGAAAGGCAACAGGCTGCATAAAAACAGGTATTATTAGGGTCCAGTAATAATTCAGGTCATTGCCAAATAGCAGTGCATGTTAAACTATACTGAAGTTAGAGAGAACCAGCAAAAGATGCAATTCCAAGACAGGGAGATCAAAAAGCTTTTCTTTTCTTTTTTTTTTTTTTTTTCATGCCTGCAGAGCTGCAGAAAGTGCATGCGGGGTAGAGATGAAAATCGTAAACTTAGTTCAATCTAAGTGTATTAGTTATTCAGAGGATGTAAATGACGTTTCACTTGAGATTCCGCTTTCTTCTTTGTTTGGAGTATGAATGCAAGAAATGGGTAAATTAGAGTTTAAAACATCTGGCACCATTTACTAAAGTAAACTCACGTCCTAAATTGTCACTGGGAAATGTACACTTCTTTTTGCTGTTGTTTTGATTTAGCTGTCAGGAGAGTCATGTTTAAATACAGCCTTTTCTGCCTCATGGCTGAGTCTCTTTGTGTGCATTTGCTCAACATTACTTACTTTACTTTGAAGGTGGGCTGAGCGTAGAAATCTGACGAAAGAGTGGGCTGTGCCCTCGATCCGAGGGAGCTCTTACATTCTTCTGAATGACTACATTTGCTAGTGCAGTACACAGCAGCAGCAACAGTGTGGTGCTCTGGGTCTCCAGCTCTGCCTAGCAGACAAATCTCCAGCTCGCCGAACATCTGCAAGACAAATTTTTCATGTTCTTCTGTAAATGAATGCTGCCTAACTGCACCAGGAAAA
Source organism: Haliaeetus albicilla (assembly GCF_947461875.1). NCBI lineage: Eukaryota > Metazoa > Chordata > Aves > Accipitriformes > Accipitridae > Haliaeetus > Haliaeetus albicilla. Next base: position 4,145,949 of record NC_091483.1, on the reverse strand, counting down.
TGGGCACAGGGGATTATCTCTGCATTGCTATGAGTGGAGGGGCGCCTTGGGGCTTTAGATTGCAAGGTGGCAAGGAGCAAAAGCAGCCTTTGCAAATCGCCAAGGTAGGATCATGAAAGAAAGATGTTATCGGTGTTTTGTGAACAAGTGAAGAGAATAGTTTGTTTAAAAATATACTGCTTCCAGTGAAGTGGTTGGTGTGGATCTTATCGTGATGCTTGTTTGAATTTGCTAACATTTTGCAGAGATTCTACAGGTGCTGATTATGTTTGTTTCAATAAAAAGGAATGATTACTTTTTGGTAGCTTGCAAGTATTGCAAACAATTTCTTAAATGTTAAAGGTTTGAAACTGTGAAATGATGTACGCCTTTCAGCTCCTGTTTGATTCGCTGTATGTTTTTGAATGCACTCAACATATCGCAAAACTGAATCTTGTATTAGGAAATGCTGTTTCAGTCATCTATGATACTTTTTTTACTCTAGGCATAGAATAAATACAGCTTTATCATGAGAAAATGTTCTTACTATTTTGGGAATCCTGGAAAGCGTTACACTGAGTTATCTCTGGTTTTGGAAAGTTATCCAGTCTTAGAAGCAGCTTTAATAGATGCCAAACATTCCCTCTTATATTTCATGAGCAACACCAAAAATTACTGAACAATTCATAAATTTTCTTCATGTATAAAATGAGAGCAAAACAGACAGCAGAAATTCAGAATAAATAAAAAATAAGAATTGGTAAGCCCAAGTTGCAAAAATAATAGTTAAGAAGTAGCTTTGCTAAAAATCAGTGCTCACTCCATTGCAACAGCTTCTCCACTAGTGCAGCAATGAAGATTTGACGGTTATTAAGGCTTATGTAACTTATGGAGCTGCATTCTGTTCTCCTAGACAAGAGGGACAAATTTTGTCCAGAGCTCCGAGGTCAGCAAAACACCACTGATTGAAATGATACTGGGACTGATCATCATACAATGAATTCTGCCTTGTTAAGCTGAGGGAGAGAGATTTAAATGTATCTTATCACCTTTTAGTATCTTGATAATCCAGTACATTGAGTGTTAAGGTTTTTGTACTTTGATACAGTATTTTAGATCAGTAGTTTAGCTATTTAAGCTCTAACTTTCCTAAGCTGTCAATATATTTATTAATTACTTAAATTTAATTCACTGGATCAGTTAATCTACCTCATTTCCTAAAAGAAGGTCCTTGTAGTTCCTCTGTCAAGAAAAGAATGTCTTTCATTATTATTTTCAATGATTTCCAGCCCATAATATTAATCATATTCAGTAATAGAGCTATGATTTATTGAGTGTATGTATCATTTTTCTCATTACTGTTAAGTGTTTTGTTTGTTCTTATATTTTGCAAAACTTGAACATGTTTAAATTTTTTTCCTACCAATGGGCAACTGTTGCTTTACAAGTAAAGCCACTGATAATAGATGACAGTGGAATCCTGCCATCTAGTGAAAGCTTGTAGCTAGAACTTAAAAAATTCTAAGTAACGGTAAAAGGCAAGTGGCCTTGATTACATAAAACCAAAAGTAAAAACAAAAAAGCACAGTAGTTTGAACACGAGATTCTGATTAAGTTTTAGTTTTTCTGATAAAAATGGGCCATACAATTTTTTTTCATATTCACATCCTAGACTATGGCATTTATGTCTGAGTTCTGTTTTACCACTAAAATTTGGGACTTGAGAACACATGGTAACAATTGTGCCTTATTTCTAATGGGAAAATCCACCAGTAAAACATATCTAAATTTAGGAAAAAAAAAAATGTATTTTTAGGAAAAAAAAATCAAAGCAGAATGAGTTTGTTTTCTTGCAATTGAACCCCATCAAAAGGCACATAATACAATACTTCAGAACACTTTTGTAAGAGTACGTGCGTATTAGCATATATAAGTGTTGCAAGCATGGTGGATTGGGTGCTTTATGAGTTCCAGATCAGTCATTTCTCCACGCTTAAGAGTTGGTCAGGATCAGCGAGATTTGAAAACTGACACTACTATCTGGCTGAAAACCTGAAACTTAGAGTTGACAGGCCACAGCTTTCTTTGGGACTCACTCTGTCAGCAGGCTTCGCCGTCCTCCCCGGAGAGGCTGGGGTCTCTGCGAGGCGTGCAGACGTGGGTCTCCAGGTCAGGCACCAGCGGCAGATTGAGGCATGGCGAGGTGGGGGGTCTGCAGCTACACTGTGTGTGACCTTTTTTGGGGAGAGGCAATGTTTTCAGCTTTTATTCTGTTATTTGTGAAAAGTGAATCTAGTAACTCGTGAAGGAATAAAGAATTACCCAACTACTGCATAGTAATTTTCCTACTGGCTCCAAAATCAAAGGCTGTGTTTCTTAAACACAATGAAAAATTGTTACGGGTTTCTTTGGTAGGTTTTTTTTCAATTCAAGGTTCAGCTTCTCTACTGGTACATACTAATGTAGCTCCATGGAACCAGTGGGTCATTGCCAATTTACACCAACCGAGATTTTGTCAGAAGTGTGTATTTCTGGTTTTGATGTCTCAGCTAGCAGGAGCTGGGAAAGCTGCAGAGGGGTTGCTCGCCTGGTTGCCGACACAACCTGAGCACAGTATACCCCTGGACTGCTGCAGAGGGAAGCACACTCAGGTCCCAGTCGTGAGCAGAGCAGTGGTTGTGATACAGATCTAATGGAGAGAGGGATGTGAAGCGGAGGGAAATGAGATAATCCATGAAAATGTGGCAGGATACAAAAAGCCCAAATTCACACTTATCTACCCTTTTGATAACGGAAACACACTGTTTTTAAAGCTAATGAAATAAGTCGCTGCAGTTTACTGCCAGAAGCAACTTTTACCAGTTTGTTTTACACCTTTTAAAATATTGTTTTATTACATTTATTTAAAAATATTAACCCCCCCCCACTGTTTGTTGCCTAGTTCTTAAAGCATATATGTAAGTAGCATTCCCACTAAAATCAATGAGTTTTGCCTGTAGTATTGTCTTCCATTATCATGCAAAGTGTTAACACAGAGATAGAGACAAATGTTTTGCCTTTGCAAGAAATATCTCAGTGTTTTTTCTAACTAGCAGATAAAATAGGAAATTTTCATTAGCAAATAATTTTACAACCATTAAATTAGATTCAAGACATTTCAGTAATTTGTTAGATGTGAGATTGCAACAAATCGATTTTTTTAAGTATCACAAAGTATCATTTTGTTTGTCCATTTTTGACTCTTATTAAAAATGTAAATTTTGAAAACATTTGACTCATTTTCTGTAGAGGCATACAAACTGTTTAACACCCCTCCTCCTCCCAACCCTGGCTCTGTACATCAACTTACTTTATTATGTCCACTAATGTTGTAACTACTTCATAAAAATTTATTTTCACTTAAAAAGAATTTGCATATTCTATATACTGTCCACATATACCATAATGACTTTAAAAAAGATCTGTTTTAAATATTGTGTCAAAAGACATATTGTGCTAAGAATGATAACTAATAAATGAATGTTATTAAAAAAAAAAAGATAATTGGGAGTATAAAGCTAAGGAAAACAGTGGTTGTATCAGTTGTGCTGTGTGGGCACCAAGACACTAAACCATGTCAGTATTGCACTGTAGGATAGCTTTCCCAAAGTTGGGAAATCTCAGTACAACAGTGACCCTAGATGGCTAAGAATTCAAGATATATAAGAGCAAAGTGTCATGTGATCTCCTTTCCGTTTCCACTGTGAGATATATGAAAGAATCCTTTTTTTATGAATATCATAGTTTTTTCTTGTAAATTTCTTTTCAGTTTTTAATTTAAAATATATAAAAACTCTATGTACAAAATAATGGATTATTTTCTGGACTAGCATTTGAAAGAAAGTCCTGGGAGTTTTTCTACTAATAGTTAACAATACCAGCTATGTTATATATAAGGAAGCTACATCCTTTAAGAAGCATCTCTTCTGCAACAGGTAATTTAATGGAGTTGTCCTATAGACGATTTAGATCTATAATTCAACTATGATGTAACTCCATTAAATTATCTGGTTGCAATAGAAGTACATTATTCTCAGCATACTTGTTACCTACATCAAACAGCAATTTGATGAACTCATTGTTTGTATCTGTCAAAGTCTTGCTAATTTAAGTTTGGGAACTTAACCCAATAGTTCTAGCATTCAAAGGCGTTAAGTTCCATGACTCAGACCTCTGAGCACTTCAAAGGAAATTCAGTCCTCTTTTTCCTATCAATATCCTAAAAGTGAAAATGAACAGATGCTTAAAAATCTATACAATCAATCGTGTTGCAGGTTTTCACATTTGAAACAGTGGGGAAACTAATGTTACTGAGACAAGGTGCCTCACTTGTTACTGAATTCAGATCACGTCAGTTCCAGAAGTAGTCTGGTCTATATGTAGTATATACAGAGATATTTCTACATACATACAACTCAGCAAGAAAGATGTGTTCAAAGGGGATCATGTTGTCCATTTTATATCTGAGAGAGCATTCATCCTGATCTGTCCCTGATTCACCAGCAGCAGAACAATATATAATTGCATATGGAGAAACACACAGCGATTTTTTTTTAAAGTGCTGACAGATTTTATGTACTTTTTCAGCAACTTTTTTCAACTAAATTTTTAGAAAAATAAAATAGTAACATTTCCCTCCCTTTAATTTCTACCATGCCAGTTTGCCACTGCATAACTACAATTATGATTCCTATCTTCTAAAATGTCAGGTTATTTGAAAGAACTTAATGTGATTTTGCACCCTGAAAATTTTTGCTCTACTACGGACATTTTTTTATGTCCAAACGTGCCAAATATCATGCAATTTTCCATTGTCTTGTAAATGTTAACTATAGTCTTAATTAATCCTATGAAATACTTTGATAATTCAGGGTTCAAATCCAATGGCCTCAACTAGGCTTCATGAAAAAACTAGACAGTTGGTGACTATTTTGCCAATTTCTGAAATAGACTTCTGCTGCTGCTGCACAAATAGTAGTTTCACCTTTGGCTCAGTAATGACATGTGACCACTGGCTGCCTGGTCATTTTAGACGTGTGCATTTGTCCATCAAAATGCTCAGATTTCAATTCAAGTCTCGGTTTCATCATTTTGGATTCACTGGAACCTGAAACTGAAAGTGGAACTCAAAGACTTGGGAATAACCTGAACCAACAGTGTGAAAAGCTGATGTCTGAATATGATTACTTAATGCTGGCTGTATATGGAAGTGGGCTCTGTTGTGGTAGTTTGACTTTCTGCATTTATCCAAAATAAGTACTTGACACGTGCAGAACAACCCCAAGTGGCTTTCATCAAGTTGACCTTTACACTTAGTCTAGTAGAAAAAAAATAAAGGATAAGACGTGTTAGCACAGTTATGCTTTTGATCCTGAGGTGAGGCAAAGCATGTCACTGTCACATATAGGAGAGGTATGTTAGCACACAGTTGGTCCCTCCACAAAGTACATCAAAGCTGCTGGGTTTAAGGAAACTTTTTCAAGTTCCTGTCACTCTCTTACATTGTCACCATTGGCAAATGCTCACACTTCCAGGCAGAAAAACTAGGTTAGTAAAAGCTGAGATTCTGGTCGCTACATTCTAGTTGAGACATGATACGTATAGTTGTGTTATACCTGTGCTCCTGGCTCATTTCAGTGCTAAGTCACACAGATGAGCATAAGCCATCAGTTGCTGAAGCAGTGGTTTTTTGCTCCCCTGCTTGCCTCTGCACTGATGGCCTAGGAGCACCGTCCTAGTAAGATGAAGGTGAGAGACTGTTCCGTGTTTCTGATCATCTCCAGATGACACTAAAAGTCATCTTGGAGTTGGAGTTGGTGCTTTGGTGCAGTCTGCTTCTGAAAATATACTCGTTAATGCATAGTCTACTTGGCTTAGGATCTTACTGTACGCTACTGTGTTGAAAGGAAGATGCTCAGCATGCTATGTAAAGGCTCAGTACTGAGCTAACGTGACCCTGCTGATATTTCTTTATTTGTATCAATTGACATTTTAATCAGAATTTGAATACAACTTTATGCATTAGCAGTAGACGGAGCAGGTCATGTTTAAAACATGCTAGTTGAACTTTGGCAGCAAAGGAGGGGAATTTAGAGTTAACCTACGTGATTTTAAACACAACTTGCCTTACTTGGACTGTATTTAAAACTGTTTGTTTAAATTTACTAGCTAATAAATTTCCAAACATAGTTCGTTTTTGCAGTCTGGACAAACTCTTACTCTCAAATTCACTCTTCAGACCATCTGACACAGCCAGTATTTGCTGATATTCAGAAAACCCTGTAAGGCATATTTACATATTCTTTCACATAAGGAGTTATGTGGAAAATTGTGGTTTTTATCTATCTTTTCTGGACAGGGTTTTGACTCTGTTATGAGCCTTGACCCAATTTAATAACCAATACATTTTTGCACATGTTTAGATGACATAGTTCGGCTTCTATTTAAGTAAATGACAAAACTTCCATTGACAAACTGGGAAGAAGATGGGCTTTATAGAGGTTAGGTTAATTTATTTTGCAAAACAAATGAACAAATTAAAGTTCCCAAAATCTAACTAAAATAGACCACTGATAAATAACTCGGTTCCCAAAAATATGCCATTGCTAGTTAGAAAAATAATGAGGAAAAAAATTCATACACCTTTACCAGAAAAGGTTTATAAGTACCTCCAAAGGTTAGGCGTCTGTGTTTTCTAGTTTCAAACTTTTGCATTCCAGCTATTGTGCCATTGGAAATGTTTAGTACTAAAGTCCCATCTAGTTGTTTAAAAACTGCAGGCTGAACCAGCACATGATTGTATACCCTGTTTTGGAAATACAGAACTACATACCAAGCTGGTTTTGGCATGCTTTTTGCAGTATTTAGGGAAATACAAGCACGCTATGGATACATGGTAGTATTCACTTGTGCTTGTTTCCAACAGATACTTTTCCAACTCTCATGCTAGAAGAGTTTTCAATGGAATAGAATGAACAACATAATTCACACTGATTTAAACTAAACTAACTGAAAAAAACCAAACAGTGTATTCCTATTAAATTAGATTAGCTGCTTTGTGTAGAGCTTTGCTTCATTTTTTAGCTTCTTTGCTGGAAACATTTAAAATACACCGCATGATATTATTATATTTCATTGTTCTGCATTTTCTGCGATTGCATTCTTATTGTGAATGTAATAGTAAGACTTTTGGCCAAGTTCACATTAAAATATCACAACAGGAAATGTTGTTTACAAAGCCCATTAGGATTGTGTCAAATTGTTTGAGAGGATACAGCTAGCCATTTATGCATATCATGGAAGGGCTTTCTTCCAAATACAGAACTCTGTGTTCTTCATATTTACAGCAGAAATATTTAGAGCAGAAATTACTTTAAGAGACCATATCTCATGGGTTAAATGCTTAGCACTCTATAAAATAAGACTGATTTGCAGAGATAGCTTCAACTTTAAGAGGAACAATTCTTTGCATTGAATCAACTGCAGACAAAAATGATAACATTTAGATTGCAACCAGTACTTACGAGCACTGTTCATTGGCTGGAACAAAACTGGCAGTAAAAAAAAACCCTGGATATCAGCTTGAAGGTTTTAAATTTCAGACCTAATGTACACAAGTTACACAGTGGATTTCTTTTTCCTTTTCTGTAACTTTTGCCATCTGTCCCATTTCATTAGACTCTGTAGTCCATAGTCAGCATGGATGTTAGGATGAGACTAATGCACATTTAGACTGAAACACTTCAGCATGCACCAAAATCAAAGTGCTATTTTTTGGTTACCTGCCAATACAACAGAATGTTGAGCATGAAAGCCAAAAAAACTTCAAAACACCTCACCACCTTGCTCTCACTGGGGTGCTAAGAGCAGTGAAGAAGTGGCTGCTTTATTTGTTGCTTATGTGGAAGGTAAATTATAATGAAAATCTAGCTCTAAGCTGGCCAGAGCCAATGGGCTTATACCTCGAGCCCGCTATCATGTTTAGCAGGGAAACACTGTCTACAAGTCTTCTTTCTACTTCCACAGAAATGTATTTTGAATCCTGTAAGTTCCCTTCTTTGTTTGACATCTCTTTCCTATATCCGGGATGGGCCATCAAACTCACAGGTAACCTTTTGCTTCAAAAGAGTTATGTCATCCTGGACTGCGTAGCTATAGAATCATTATTTTATAAACTTGCCTTTTTGTAAGTATGTTTTAGAAATATGGTCCCATTTAGGAAGCTGGATGCTTTGATTTTTGTAAGCATGTTTTATATTACAATTCATTAGCAGATGAACTGGTGATGGGTCAAAACTATGAAGAAAGTAGATAAGCTATGGTTTTCTATACTGCTGGTTTCATTTTATACGTTCTCTATAGCATAAACATGCCACGTATGGTATAAATTGCTACAATATTGAATTTCAAGAAAGTTTCTAAAATAAAGGTAATGCAAGACAATCATGTGTCCACTGTGGCACTTTACAGTAACAGAAAGAAAAACAAACGGAAAAACAGGGGAACATAATTCAATAAGACCAAATTTCCCTTCCTAGTAGTCTCTGCCTAATACAAGGAGTATCAGGTACTGCTTGTTGTGTGCAGGCAAAGGTGGGAAAGCTGAATCTTTATTTTAAAAACTTAACAGTTGAAATTACTGTAAAGGGAGCCTTAAAGGAGTTACATTTTTTCCCATGAACTCAATGGGAGCTTTGCCATTGACTTCAAAGGGCAAAGGATTGGGCCTTGGTATGTATAATATAGTGCAGTTATTTAATTAGAAGCAGATAGCATGAATAAAAATCCTCATTGGGAAGGGTGTAGCAGTTTTTGCTAGGGACCTACTTACTACAATTTTCTGTGTCTAGCAGAAGTCATTCCCTTCAAACGAACAAAAACACCTTAGACTTTGGGGTATTTTGATAACACTGTTAAATAATGTTACTTTTTCCAAGTTACTTGGTAATTGTACATTTCATTTCCAAGCGGTCTTGGAAGTCTTTGTAAGGACAAAGATACTCACTTGAGTTGAAGACATTTCAGTTTGCATATTTATAGGACAGTGAAATGACTGCTAATAATAGGTGCTAGTCTGGCATTACTAGAAACTAGAGGCCATTTATGAAAGGACTGATAATGTATCAGTGTAAGCTAAGGAGAAAATTTAGACTGTGGACATATCTCTCAGGTGCAAACATTTACTGGTTTAAGGGACTACCTGTAAACTGCCCTCTTGCTTTCTTCAACTCTGAAGACAGGCTTGTGTTGGTCGAAATGAGCAGGTATTTCTTAAACAATTTAGATACCAGGGCTTTGCTAACTCACCTAATTTTGCCTGAGAGCTCAGGGAACAATCATATGAGCAGCTCATCTGTAAGATTTGAAGTGTAGAAACCTCCAGGTTAGGATAGGGAGGAGGAAAGAGAGAGGAGTGCCAAGCAGCTGTGGGTAGTAACCTTTCCAGCAGGCACAGCTGTGGCTAGACAAGTCAGACAGTAAATCCTTGTGTTGGCACACCCATCTTGTTGTAGATGCATTTTTCAACAGTTTAACTGAAATCACTTTGGAAAGGCTCTAAGGGTCCTGCAAAAAACTGCTTTTCTTCCAGAAGAAAAGCATCTACATGGAGAACTGTGCAACAATAACTTTAATGGTTGTCTACACCTGTATAATATCAGGTGTTTCCAAGATGTACTGCAATCAAGGGGAATCATGTAATGAGATTTATTAGCTTTACTCAACCACCACCACTGGTGCTCCTGAAGAGATCATCTCTCTGTTTATCTCTCTAGATCCTTGTCTTCTCTTCCAGAAGTTCTTGCTCTGCTTTCTCTTATCATTCTCTCTGTAGTACTTTTATTTAAATACACAAGTACAGCTACTTACTTAAGCATCACTTTCAATGAACACACTGAAAATTGTGGGCAAACAACACCTCAGACTTCAAACCTTGTTACTTGGTTAGAATAGTGCCCACCACTTCCAGTGAACTTCCTTTGCACTGAAAGAAATAGAGGAAACTTCCTGCTTTGCAAGCTCTCTCATCGCAGAAATCTCTGAACTACTAGAGCTTAACAGATGTGGCTGGAAGAGACTGATCAGCATTTTGTTCCACAAACTACATTTTCCTATTTTGCAGAGATCACTTCAAATACTAGCTGCCAGAAGCCACTGATTTAATTACAGAGGATGCATATGGAAATAATCTGAAAGGGATAAATAGCTTATATATAGTATCATATATTCATAATGATCTTCCCGCACACTGCAATAATACTTGCAGAATGGATAGTGTAAGACCTGCTTATAAAATTCTTCAAATTAGAAAAAAAACTATCATTAAGCATGGATGTTTTAAGCAAATTCTAACATATAATACTATTTAATGCCTAAGGTCCTTACAGAGGAGCAGCTGTTTGACATCCTTCACTGAAAAAAGCTCAAAGTTTCAAAACGGTTGGCTTTCCAAAAACCTTGAGACCTAGAAAATCAGAATGGTTTCACCTAAATTCTCAGTCAGTGAAATAAGTATGTTATGAAGATCAATATAAAATGAGCCACTCAAACTTGGAGGGTTTTGTTACAATAATACATAAAAAAATTACATAAGTGGTTTATGAAACAAAATGTTAGTTTTAAAGTGTTATCTCATGGTATCCATACTGTCAGCCAAAGTTAGTCTTTAGATTATGTTGTGCATGTTTAGGAGTATCTAGGGGAAGATACTAGTCATTAAACTGAATTGGAAATCACAATTAGAACACTGTTTCCTTTCAATCCCCCAAATCCCTTTGCTAAGTGAATTAGTAGTGTGCCTTTATGTCCAGACTCAATAATCACCTTTTCATGATACTGACATAGTATTGATTATCACTAGATGGTGCTCTTATTCACAGTCCCCAAAATCATAGGTAAGTGAATGTGAAAACAGTTACACCTTGGAGAAATTTTGGTTGCTAGCTTTAATGTTTTCTTACTGAAGTTGCTAAGTATTGTTCAGTTCAGTACCTCCTCAACCAAATAATTTCAAAGTGTAGAATTAATGACTTCAAGATAAATACATATATAAAACAGACCAAAAATCACATAATATCAAATTAATCATTCCAAATCTTCCTTTCACTTCTACTTATTATTCCCTGCATACAAATAGAATGTAATCCCCTTAAGGAGGGCTCCATAAATTTGTTCTAGGGTTTGATTTGTGGTTTCATAACACTATAATTAGGACCCATTTTGATCTTTAAAAAACTAACTAAAAAGGAACATTTCGGAAGGCCTTAAGAAAGAGGCAGTCGTAATCCTTTAAAGAGAAAACAGAATAATATTTCTGCACCTATTTTACACCGTATTATGAACATTCAGTAGTAATATTACACACAACTATTGAATATGTGTAGTGAAATAATAATAAAAAAAGAGTATAAAAACCCATTATATCAAACCTCAGTTTCTTCCAGCCCAATCTGACAATAGTCAGAGCAGACAGGGCTGAGCCCTGGAGAGGTAAGAAATCTCCCAGGCCTCATATCCAATTTAAACTGAATTTTGAGCTATAGTAAAATGATGTTTTTTCTAAATTCCTCATTATCCTGCTTTTCCTTTCTCTGCCCTCACTTTCAGTCATGACTTCAGTCTGTAATATTAGCTCTTCTAAAATGAGGTTATTTTACTAATCTAATGAAGAATAGATGCCCACTAAGTACACCAAAACCAAATCCAAGAACACATCCTTGAACAGCTAGGGGGTTGGAAATCTAGCTGAGTTTTACAGCTTGAGCCCATTTTTACTCAAATAGTTTTAAATTAACAGATCAGCACAGGTGTGATCCAACTAATTTTTCCATGACTGAATCTTTATTTGAAAGGCCCTGATTCAGCTCCTAAATGTGCTACATTTTTAAGTCATTTTCCAGGTCACCAGGATAATGTTACCAAAAGATTTGTGCCACAAAACCACAAATTGTGACTACAAAAAGGATTTGACTTTAAAACCCCTTGTCATTCTAAAAAAGCAAAAATTTCCCAAACTCTCAGAGTTACAGTTTTCTTCCTCTGTATTTACAGGAACAGCAAAAAACAATCCAGTGAATCTAAACGTAGTGAGAGAACCATGAATGCCTCTTTTTCTACACTGGCAAGAGCAGTACAAAGGCTATGATAATTAAGCCTGAGGAGATAGTTATCTTTGTGGCCTGTCATTTTTTTTAGTGTTACCACATGAACAAATGGAGCACTGAAATGCACGGCCTGAGAACAATGGTGCCCAGCCCCGTACCAGCCTTCTGGGTCATTCACTTGTTGTTTGCTTCCAGGCCTGATTTGCATAAGAGGCCTGAAAACATTGCAGAGACTGGGAATTAGCACAAATTGATACTGGGTGCTAATTGACTCAAGCAAAAACTAAAGATGCATTGGCCTGTTCAAATCAGTCTTGAATTCAGGCCTTCTGGATTCCTGCATCATCCAGCTCTGAAGAAGAATAAAGCCCTGGCATGGTTCATCAGCTGCTGGGTCCTGGGATAAAAATAGAGAGGCAGAAATGGGATCACGTTTTAGCACAATCTTAGCTGAAACTGAAAAGGGTGGGAAGGAACCCTTTCTCTTATGAAAAATATTTTCTTTTCAGGTGTTCTAGGCAACAGCATAGCAATTGAGCTTACCTAGAATGAGAGCCAAACCAAATCTTTCCCCCAAACATTTTTTTTTAAAAGGCTGGAAAATATTCATTGTTCCATGTTTATGTGCAGGTGTGTTCCAACAAGAACAAGGAACACAATTTATTTCAATGACTGGATCAATCATGCCGGATGTACACACGGTGACATTCATAGCTGTAGGAGTTACTGATTGCCTCACTCCTATGCAGTGCTTCTTGCCTGTCTGTTATCCAACTAAGAAGCTTCTTCTAATAGGTTTCCATCAGACCGTTATGAGTAAGCCTTCAAATAAGACTTGTGCTATCTGGCATCAACAGTTTCCAATAAGCATAATATTTTTAGTAATCCACAGATTGTGGGACTGAGTTTAATATCTGGAGAAGATCTTTGGTCCGCACGTGGTCGAAATACTATATGAATAGCTTTCTTTGTGATTGCCAGTCCCTTTTATGTTGTAGGACTCTTGTAGAGCTTTCTCCTTACTGGGAGAGGAATGATATGCTACAAAGTCCTCTCTGTTTTTCTAGTTTTGAAGAATTACCAAAAGCAGTATTGTCCCTTAGGGGTTCACATAATCTCATGTTATACCTGTATGTCGCTTAAAGCAAAACTTAGACATTGGCCCAAGTGAGTTTAGTTTCATTTAAAGGCTTCCTTGAACTTTTTTTGATTTCTTTAGTTTTAGATTTGCAAGATACTCTCAGGCCAGACGATATTTACATGTGCTCAGGTTTCATTTTGGCTATTTCACTTGGCTTCCCTTAGGCCTTATGCACCTCTAGTTTCTCCATCATTTTAACACAATTAGTCACAATCTAAACCAGAACTCAAATACAGATCCTGCCACAACTGTACTTCACTGGTCAGAAATAAATCTATATGACTGCTTTGCTTGGACTGAGCACACAGCTAAGGAGTATTTAAGGCAAAATCTTCTCAGCAGCAGGTCCCAACTCCATCCTTCAGTTAACAGTGGTTCTTGTGAAGCAAGTATGTGTCTGTCAGATCTGCTGAGGTTGTCCATGTTGAAACATCCCTTCCATCTCTGCAGCCCTCTTCTTTTTAATGCAGAAAGCTTTGCTGCACTCCTGTGGTGTCAGTCATGGATAAACACTTTCACAGAGTAAAATACCTATGCAATGCATGTGGAATACAGGGTGGGGCATGTGGGGAGAGGTTGGACTTGGTCTTCTCTTTCTTTTCACAAATTACAGCAATCTCTGGGATCAAGGCTTCTTTCTTCAGGCACAGAGGATGAGATAAAGTTTACTTCAATGTGCAGATTTCTGGTTTCTTCCATGCAAAAAGAAAAGAACTGAAAAGCAAACCCCTCTGATATAGTGACATTAAAATGCTCTTGCTATGTGTTTTCTTTAAATTAATTATTAGGCTTAAGTTAACGAGAAAAAGGTAAGTTTCAGGGCAAAATAATAAAGAGAAAAGGAAACTGGACACTGATTCTGATACTGAATTTAATTTATGAAGGTGCTGACCTGTGACATCTGTTTAAGGACTACGCAATCCTTAAAAAGTGTGCTTCACAGAGAAACTTGAGAAGATACTAGCAGTTCATATAACAGGACCTTTCCCTCAAAATTATATTAGTAGGAGAGGCATCAGCGAAGCTAGAAGTCTTCTGAGGCAATCTGAGTCAGATTATCTTCTTTTAGGTGAAAAAGAGCACTGTACATTTCTGTATTCCTATTCAGTTGCTTAAAATGCCACTCTTGATCTTCAGTTGATTTTTAAATTACTTCTTACACCACCAATATGCTGAAATTTGTGTCTGACTGTAACGGTTTCTTAAAACAGCTACCTATAAACAGTGCCATGAGATAAGGAGTGACAGCACCCATCAATTTCCAATGGAGGTAGTAATGCGAATCATAGGGAAGCACTTGCTCAGGAAACAAACACAAAGTTACAGAACTAATCCACATAAATGTCTTTTCTGTTTCTAGCTGTGCCTTCACAAGTTCTTCCTAGCCTCTACTCCCTTTACTTGGTGTTCGGCATTTGGAAGAGAGACACAGATAGGGGCTGACTTTGCCATTACCACAGGTTTCGTGACACTCCTTCAAACAATTGTTCATGAATACCATGCTGTCGTATGGTCAGATGTTCCTTCAGATTATTTTTTCTTCCACGACGAAGCTCTGAAAGCAGCACAATGCATATGAGTGGAGAAGACAAAGTGATTTCCATTTCCTCTTCTGCTTGTGTCTCATGTTTTTACGCTAGTATTTGACCTTTGTTGGGAGTTTAAGCACTTTCCATAGATCTAAAGGGAAATACTACATGGCTGATTTTGGTTTTGTAGCTGCCACAGCCTTAATTTCAGAAGTACTTACAAAAAGTGCCTCTTAACTCTGTAGAAGATACAGTTGTTTGTTGTTTTCTTATGTAGTAAAGGCAGCGTTCACTCTAAGAATCAAGTCATGAAGATCTGGCACAGTTTTGGATTTATACATACTAAGGTTTCTTGGAGGTTCCATATGGCCATAACAATGCAACTGAGTTAGATGCATCATTTAAGAGTTGAAAAATATGCAGGATATCTTGTAGCAAAGTTGGAGCAACAGTAGCCACACAAAATGAAAAGGAATGCTGTTGTCCTGAACTAATATAACTAGGGCTGTCAAAAAACTTTCTACGACTACGTTGGGGTGAAATATTCTGATGGCAAGTAGGTATTTTAGAGCCACATGTTAATCTTCTTGAATGGGGTGAGTTACTAAATTAAATTCTTACAATGAGTAGCTCTTTTATGTGCATTTATATTTTCCAGATGCTTGACACAGTCAAGATTATCCTGTTCATTTGCATGTGCTTGTTTCTTTTGTTGTTATTTTTAGAAAATTCTTTAAGACTTGCTATTCTTCTAACATCTGAGTAGGATTTGAAAATCTTTTTTATTTTAGTCCCATAGCATTTTTCAATTATCTTTCTTAACCCTTATTTCTATTCTTTTTAGTTTTGGAAGAAAAGATGAAAGAACAGAAGCCTATAATGACTTCAGGTTCTAACATTTATTTCCCTAACAATGTATAGAATACACCATACCTCTGTGGCATAACTGTCTAGAAGCTGATGGAGCCATGCTAGAACTCTTGTACATTTTCAACAAAGCTCAGGGGGAACAAAAAAAGGTTACATGGGAGAATATGACCATTATTTGGGGTAACACAATATTCTTCAGAACTATCATATGCTTATAGCAGGTTTCAGATCTTTACGTTTTCAAAATATGAATGTTCGATAGCAGCAAAATCCAGGACTTAATTTAAACTAATCAAGCAAGTTGGATTTTGGCCTAGGTTTTGTCCCCACCAATTGACTTTAACATTTACATGGGAGTTTAGTGAAATTATAATGCACAGGAACTATGATGTCTTTAAAAAACACAAAGTTTTTACATGTGCTCTTCCATTACAAAAATATCTAAGCTACTGACACTTGCATACTTCAGTTCCTTGTCTTCAGGAAATGGTGATGTACCCATACATCTACTATGTGTGACTAGCTTATTGGTAGACCCCAGCTGACCGATATACTGCATTTGTGAGCTATGCATCACTTAATGGAATTAGCAACAGCAGTGATATTTGTCTGTCGTATTTAGTAGCGTGTGTTTATAAAAATTGTATCTATGCTAAAACTAAAAACTGTGCATCAAATGTAAATAATACCACTTCAAATTGTGATTTTGTTTGTCAAGGCCCTTCCTTCTTGACAAAACCGGAGTGTTGCAGAAAGTTAACGCTGTGCATCCAGTACATGGCTGCTGAGTCAGCCCCTGAGCAATCCTAGCAAGAAATGTGTAAATGGGGGTTCTGACCACCTGCAGTAATTTCACTTTTTAAAAATCCATTTGCAGGAGAGAGACTACTTTTAGTGTCCCAAACAAATTCCAATTTGTGCCTACGATCTGATTACATCCCCTTCCTCTTTGAAAGTTTTGTTAGGAAAATATTACTTTACCTCCTGGAAGGCAAACATAGTGGTGCTCTTGCTATAGGATTGCTGCATTTCATGAATGTGTGGGCTGCAGCCTTCTGTGTATATAACTCCATCCTTGACTTAGCCAACATGTCTTAAAGCTGGCACAGATTTTGGCCAAAGGTCAGTAAAGTATTTCAGAATCTATCTGGGATGAGAGATGCCATATTATGCTTGGGTTAGTACATAATAATAATACTTTAGAGGAAGATGATTAAATAAAATCATAGAAAATGTATGCCAAAGATCTGCTTGAAACAATACTTCAGTTTCTTATATTAAGAATTGTTGAAAATGGCAGCATTAAAAAACAACTGGCTCTTTCCCAAGCTACATGCCTTTTGGATTTCCTTAAAAATTCAATCTTTACAGTTTCTGAATAATGCAACCATTGTAATTCAAGGACGCTCCCCTGCTGGTTTTGATTAATTTATTTTAACAACACAGAAGAAGTCTGCTGTAGCTCCTCTGGTAATATAAATCTGTGTTACAAAGAATTCTGTTGTCTTCACCTCTCTAATAAACCACAGTGTCAGGGGTTCAGAGCTAAATAGATGGCAATACAACTTAAACAATTCATCTCTGCTTTTGCACCTGAATTTAATATCAGGGTTTTTTCCTCTTCAACCCTTAGATAGTTTATAACTCTATCCTTATTTCCCATCTAAGTAACACATCCAGTGAAATATTTTAATTTGTATGCAGTAACACCCATTTTAGACATTAAAAATGAGCATCTTGAAAAAATTCTACCTATGGTCAGTGTCTTAAAAAAACCCATAAAATAACCATGGCTATCTGGGCAAGTTTTAAAAATTTATTGCAAGTGTCATGACATACGCTATTTTCCTTACAGTACCTGATATTGAAATCTGGTTCTCACCTGAGTTACAGCTTTCATTAAAACTAGAATGTATTTCTGGATTGCAAAGTGATCCCCTCCAAGAGAAAAAAACCCAAGTAATCCCAAGTTTTTAATGTTTAAAACTTTTTTTCATATGGTACTAGAGAAATTGTTATTTACTAGTTGCAGGGCTAATGGAAGAAGCTGGGAAGGACCACAGTCTGAGAACAAAATGCACAGTGAGGGCACCTAAATACCTATTACAGTTTCTATGGACAGAAATTGAGTCGATGTACAACATAGCTGCTATTATAATAACAGCGGTTTTCAGAGGTTACAGAAATTGTCACAGTGATGTCTGACATGTAGATATTTTCCCAAATTCTAAGAACATGTGAATACTCCAGCATTCAAGCAGTATGATGAGTTTGGGGAACCACACAGCACTTTAACAGAAATTGCTGTGTTAGCTTACTTATACAACTACATATTCTTCAACTGTTTTCATTCCACATAAATATTAAATACTTCTTTGTTTAAACTCATTTCTTTAAAATATTAAGTAAAAAGAAATTAAACAATTTCCAAGCTGTTTCTTACAGATTTCTGGTAAACTAGCTGCTCGTTTGACATGTCGCATGTCTAATTTCAGCAGTACCCCTATGTGTGAGTGTATATACAGATGCTTTAGGCTAACATTAAACAATGTTCTATAGCTATGGATGTTTTTGTAATCCAAATAAAGTAGGTAGTGTTTTTATAACTATCAATTCTTGGGTTATGGAGAATGTCTTCAAATAGAAATGGAAAGAGGTTTATCATTACAAACAGGTCTCATTCCCTTAAAAGGAAGTTGTTTCTTTTTTCTTCTGCTTCTTTGGAGAACTGGCTATAAACTCGGAATGGTTATTGTATGACTCATTTCAGAAGAACAGCTACAGTGTAAAAAGTTCAGAAAAGATTTTAATAAAACCAAACCCAATTATCTTCTGTTTTGGGCATAATAAGGATAGTCTTAAAGAGAAAAATATCACATTTTTCAGAACGCTGTAAATCAACATAATCCTGTAGTGTTTTAAAGGGAAGGGGGGAAAGGTCAGGAAAGAATAAAACATTTATCCCTAGTTTCAGTTCTATAGATAAGACAGAAATATCCTTTCATAAGGAAACATTACATTTACTTTATTCTGGTCTGGCCTGGAAGTGAGCTTCTGCACCCACCAGTGCAAATCACTGACTGCCAAAAACACACAACAAACTTGGGAATCATCATTCGCTTAGCTATGCACAGATAATGTGACTCTTCTACTGCACCCCACGTACTTCAGCTACTTGGAAATTCCTCAAAACCCCAACACTAAGTCAAACTGTTTGCAATAATAAAATTACTTCAAATAAAACAACATTAATGACATAAGCAGCTATGCTGTGGAGATTAGAGACTGCAAATGCTACAAGTAAATATTATTGTATTATTTCCTGCACTGCTTAAGCCCAATGGCTTAAAGGATACAATAGTAAAGTTAGGACAGAAAAAGGCCCTTTCCATATTGTTTATGATTCAGTATTTTAAACTTTTGGCATAACATAAGGACCTGAAAGAGGTAGTCTCATACCTTCTAGCTTTTCCTCACTGTGCCATTCAAAGGGGAGGCTGATCTGAAAGTAGGAGGCAGTATTCAAGTAATGATTGTATCCTTTCATTACAACTCCTGTCTTAGTTTTTACAATTTTATATATGAAATCAGGTCTCCGACATGCCACTCAAAGTTCTGCTTTTCTGTGTGCTGCAACACTAAAGTATGCTATCTTTCATTTACAAAAGGAAGAGAAACTGGTCTTATGTCTCACAAAGCTAATTTTAATAGGGTTTGTGATTGTTAACATTAGGAACATGCATAGAAAAAGTGATGCTAACTGGTGTATGCATTTTCAAGATGCAACAGCTGGGTGAGGGATGCTGACTGCTTAGCAAGCACTCCATGTAAGACATGGAGAAATGCAAATTTTTTTTAAGTTCAGCACTAGCTGTTTACACATTGTTACTCTAGCAAGAGAAATTTTTAAGTTTTTTATTTACTTTGTCCTTAGTACACATACATTGTAAAGGAATTTGCTGCATTCATCACTTGTAGTAAAGGCACATTCTGTGTTCCCTTAAATATCAAACAAATATTACGTGGCTTCATTTTGATGTGAAAGTGCGTGACCAATATTGGCCATTTATATAAATTAAAGTTTCCGGAAGTACTAGTAGTTTGTTGTTTTTTTTTTTTAATTTCTCATGCTTGTAGCACTTATGGAACTTCTCCCTGAGTGTCCCTCCTAAGATTGCTCCAACTGAGACTGAAGTTAATAGAAAGCAACCAAGTGATTTCAATGGGAGTTTCATATTTGGAAAGCAAAAAAAGCACAGTATTTTGGCAAGACTGTCCATGTATCTGAGTTCCCATTCCTAGGAAGTTTACAGGAGAATGCTAAGCATTTCAAATTGTCATGAGACTAACTACATTTGAATCTTCTTCTGAATATATGTAGAATATTCTGTAGTCTTCAAAGCTAAATTTTAAAAGAAAAAAATGCTTCAAAGCCCGCTCCACCCCTTTTCCACCTGTTTTATTAGTTGAGAATGTCCTGCCCAAACAAGGTTCACAGATGTATCACAAACATTCAGTTTTTTGCAAACCCAAGAATCTTGCATAACTTCAGATGACTCTATGCTTTACAGTATAGCTCAGGCTATACTGTAAAGGAGGACATGCACTGCTGATGCTTTCTGAGGTACCTTTGATGATGAGAGATTAGTTGCAGCCATAATTTACCATTGCAGTACATTGTGGATAGACAGAATTTTAGAATTTGGATATTTTTAATGGATTTTTTAAAAATATGTTTTGTAGATCTCACATTTAAAAAAAAGTATGGGTGAAACTGTTGTTGCTGCTACTACTGTCCCACAGTGCTGTTCAGTGTGGGGACCTGCAAGGTTAGTATTTGGAAGGAGTTAGCAAGGGGTCCTGCTGCCGGGAATGGGAGGCCAGGTAGGCAAGGAGGAGCCTCCTATCCACTTAGTGCTCTCCCTGATAGCAAGGGGAGTGATATTGCAGAAGACTGCAAAAGAGAGTCTGTGCTTCTTTTAAAGGCCTATCCTGGACCTGGATGCCAAGGAGCTGCAGGAGGGAGAAGGCTGGCAGCAGACAGGGAAATAATTCAGTTGAATTCAATTAGAGTGCATCAGTAGAATTAAGTGAACTATTAAAATAAACAGGCACCCTAAGTCAGAAATGGGTATGACCACTGAAATCAGAGTCTTCACAGATTTGCTTTATAGTATATTTAGTTATTAGTGCTAACATGAGCTACTGCACTGCACAGTTGCAAACATGCTCAGGACATGATTATATTTAGGGTTGCACACATGGCATTGGCCCACCTTGGCCCCTCTGACATTGGTCATTTTTCAGGATCCATAGCAGGCAGTGATGCAGCAAGGCACTAATTTCCTACAGAGACTGAGGAGCTGCCACCTTAGTTTGTGGATGAAAGGAAAACAGAAGCAACAGCATGAGAGAATAGGACTGTAAGCAAACTTTCCTTCCCTCTCTCGCTGAGGACTCCTGCTGAACACCTGCAGAGAGGGCAACGGTTGCTCTAGAAGAATGACTGCAGATTTTTAAAATATACTGACCAAAACACTGGCCAGGATACAACTCTAATCAAGTAGAAATAACACAACAGTCTGCTAATACATTCAGATATCCTGGATCATTTTCCCTCTAAGTGGTAACTAATTGATTTAACGGGAGCGATTTTCTTATTTAAAAGGAAGCATCCTGAGCATTTCCTGAAGACTGTAGATTTAAATTGTTCATCAGTGATATAGGTACTCATCAGCAAGCAATATCTGATTTGAATTTATAACAGGCATTGCACTTCATACTAAAGCCAGAGATTTGGGAAGAAACTGGTTGTAAGTGATAAAGTACTGCTTGTAATTGAGACAAGTAGGTTTTTTGAACAACGTAGGAATATATTTTCGGACTGCTTAGACTTCTCTTGTCTGACAGTAAATTTTGTAGATAGTTATGTCTGAGTGAAAAATCACAGTGAAAAAATGTACTGATACATGAGAATAGTTAAGAGAAGGTCATATATTGCAAGAGATGTTAGGTCATGTTAGGAGAATAATACAGTGTCCTACAGAGACAACACAGATACTTATTAGCGTTGAATAAAAAAGTACCTTGTTTTTTGGGTAGTATTCTGGAATTATGATTTCCTGCTTAAAAAAAGAATAATGAAGATAACCCAAATTAATGAAAAGAACTGAAGGGAACAAGCTTCTCAAAAAGGTTTGGGCAGGAAGCAGCATACATTTTGTATCCAGAGAAAAATACTCCAAAGAAAGTGTAGTGATAGTCTATAAAAAATGTTACCTCAGACTGTTCTGGAATTTGCAGTTGAGTTCCCCTTTCCTTCAAAGGTTCAAAATGAGAAGTTTTTGCAAAGCAGAGTTCTCAAAGTTTGCAAAAGGCCAATGGTTTAGTTTATATTTTTCCCAGTGCAAAGCAAATGACTGTCAGAGGTCAAACATACAATTTGAAAGTTAAGTTGTATCCCCTAGTCCCTTTCCTGTTGCTGCCTCCTCTTAGTGCTCCATTCTACAGGTTTCTGAGTTCTCATATGCATTATTTAGCAGCCTCGGCTCATAGCAACACAAAATTACACACAGCACCAGCAGAATTCCAACTTGGTTGGAATTCCAACTTTGGAGGCCTAAACACTTCAATTTAGAAAAGCAATAAAAACAGTCCTAGGCTTTCAGTATGTATTTCAGTATGCACGAGAACAAAATACAGGTGAGAATACTTCTGTTAGCTCAAATAAATAAATATAAATGTGCTCTGGAACGGGTTCCATTCTAAAATGTGAATTCCTATACAAAGGTTAACATCCTGAGCAGTGGGGTTTAAACCAATCACTATGGAAGAAAATCTAACAGCTAGTTCTGCTGGAGAAAAATTTCCATGCTCACAGCTTAAAATGTTCTTTTGCTTGCTTCTTTTGCAATCATAAGTAGAAACTGAAAATGTTTGAAAGATATTTTTTTTTCTCCAAGTAATACTTTTTTTGGTTATGGACCAGTGGTGCTGACAAATACCTAATTCTTGCCATGAGCCGAAACACTAAATGGCAATCTAGTCCATTTTTGACAGTACACATGCAAGATATGGCCACATCTGTAAAACACCATTTTTTAGCAAGCTCCTTAGAATATCTAAAATTAAAACTGCAAGAGAAAGCAAGGCTAGTTTCAAACCTTGCTGTATAACTGCAATAATTACTTCTAAAAAAATACCCTGATGCACAGAACAAGAGTGACAATAGGTACTAATAATCAAAGCATATGACCAGTTGTGTACTCACAAAGAGCTAAAGATGGAGTCCAAACCAAAAAGTCAGAAATAATATTCAAGCTTCCTATCTTGACCCATTTCAGAGTTCTGCAATATGGGCGAGAAGGCTGTAAAATTTTGCACTTACAGATTTTGAGGCGTTCGAATGCCAGGACCAAATTCTTAGCGTGGGCCCAGGACCATTCCAGTAAACTCTTTTTAGAAACATATTTATCTTTTGTATTGATGTGATCAGCAGAACTGATTAATGGCAATGAAATTATGCTGAAGAGCTCCAGTGGAAGAGCTGGTTCCAGTGATTGTTGCAGCAGATAGTAAGAGCTGATGAGGAGTAGGGATGAGTTAAGAGTCCACACAGAATAGTCCCATTTAGCATGACAAGCCAGGATCTAAACTTAAAAGTCAGATACAGCTCTTTCTGGAAATATTTATGACCTTGGGTTTCCAACTACTGCTCTTTATCTGCAAACCTGCCTTTCACCACACCTGAGATACTAAGTGGATCAGTTCTGAACACGTTTTGCAGTCAGAGCTTCATCTAATCTCTCACCTTTCCCTCGTCCCTCCCCAGGCTCTAATACCTGTAGTGTGCTGCTCCAATTGCCTTCTGCATACAGACATAAGCATACAACTTCTGTCCTTGAATAATCCACTTCTAAATAATCTTTGCCTAAAAAATCTGTCTTCAAACATCTTGCATTGCTTAGGCTAAGGTACCTCCCAAACTGGGTGTTGCCCTACTTTCTTCTACTCTCCCCTTGTCTTTTCGGTCCTTTTCCTCTATCCTTCCACATATATCAAATATCTGTGGTGTTAGGGTCCTCTTTTTGGCAGTTTCTACCATGTGAAACAACTCTATTGTGCTTCCCCCCTATTTACTTTACTGGCATACACACATCTTTTCTGACATTTCTCATTCCTTCGTCTGTCAGGTGTTTTAAGGAAAAGAATTGAACAGGCATATTTAAAAGAAACTGTTCTGGGTAAAGCTACTGGGAAGCCATGTTACACAATGAGGACAACAGTTCTGTCTGGGATTGTGAGGATTATCAAACACGGAAGAACAGTAATTTAAATGTATTAACTGCTTTGCTAGAAATACTGTGTGCACAAGAAGATAAAAATTATAATCACAGTAGATTAAACTTGGTTCACAAGCCTTCAAACATACTCAGTATGACATTCTTTTTCATTTATGCAGCTGAGCAAGTTTACTTCAGCCAGCGGGTGGGGGGTCTAAGAAAACTATTTGGACTGCATAACAAGAACACATCTGTACAGCTGAGATAGCTTTGAAGATATGCCAAATTTGTTTTGGGATTTTTGTGGTGGGTTTTGTGTTGTTTGGGGTTTTTTTTAATAAGCTTAAGGCTTTTCTAAAAGAATCCTAATATCACTTCTACCCCTCACACCAAAAATAAACTCCAAATGAAAACAGCATCAGGAATGGTCATGTAAGCATTTCTATGGCACAATACATAAACTGCTTAACCATTCAAGTCACAAAATAGTACAGCATACATATGAAAAATGGAATGGAATTAGTTTATGTATTATGTGTTCAAACAACCATCAGCCAAACACATCTTTGAAAGCGTTGATATGAAATACAGAAGTAAAGTTGCCAATTCCCAGCAAAAATCACCTGTAGATATTTGCAAATAGCAATATCCAATTACGGTATGCTTCAGTATTTAACTAGACTTGGCAGGGAGAAGTAAAAAAAAAAACCCAAACCAAAAAACCCAAAAACCTCATATTCTGGCAGTCTACAGCACGTTGAATTCTACAGCATTAACAAATGTAACCATCTTGTCCTATTTAGGAAATTTTTTTGTCTAGATTTCTTTGTTTGGGTTCGATAATGTAACTGCAAGCTGATCCAAAATGACAAAAAGCTTCATTCCAAGTGCAGTATGAGAATGCAGTCACAGATGCTACTTCATTGCTTGTCCACAAGCAGCATTGTAAAGGGTCTGTTAGACTCTTAAAAAAAGCAGTCTATTGGCAGCTACCTTTCAGACAGAATTTGCTAGCATTACTGATTTACTACATTTGTACACAAAACAGTAATGTACATAAATTTCAAGACAGTGTATCAAACTCTCATACAATATAAATGTTCTAAGCATGCAGTTTGGAAGGGCTGGATTGTATTCAATGCTCTGGGAAAAAAAGTTACAATTCCTCCTGTGCGGCTAAATTTGGAAAGCAAGAGACCCCAGATGTGCTCTGCAGTGTTTTATGTGCTTGTATCAAGAACATTACGCTACTCAGCACAAGTCAGGCCTATGCTATCCCATGACATAGGCCACTGGCTTTCATACACCCAGAGCTTCCATGGTCCACACTGAAGTGAAAACAGTTTGGACAAGCTGCTTGACAACAGCACTGGCAGTGTCATTCCTAGCAAAGAGCAAATACCCAGACATGGCTGGGGCTTCCTCAACAGTGTGCATGACAGCTCCCTTAGAGTGGTAAATAAGTGGAAACATTGGAAAGATATTTGCCATTTTCCTTCTATTTTCTCTGTTCCCCACATAACGTAAACGTAAATTTAAATGTTCAATTTTAAATTATTAGAGATTCAGATTCAAATTAACCTAAATGTGTAACTATCTTTTGGCCACATATAGATATTGACTTTCCCTCCTCCCTTTTTCTGATCTTCCTTCATCATGAAATTTCTTGTTTCAAGAGAGCTAACTGGAAACTTCAGGCCTCCAGTTCTCTGTCAAAACTTGCATTTGAATCTCACAAGGGTGCAATGGGTAAAGCACATAGAAATTTCTTTACAAAGACCTACTAGTAGCTGTGCTTTTGGTTCTCCTGTGGTCACTGTGAAGGAGACTGCTCCTGTCCTCGCAGAACAATCCAACAATCCTCTTTCACAAGTAACTGAACACCGTAGAGCTTGGTGGAAGCATTACACGGAGGGCTGTCATATGTTATTGCAGTCTTATCTTTGAGCTTTTTTTCCTTGGATGAGTTTATTTTTTCAATCCTAACACAATTTTGATATAATTTTTGGCCAAAGAAACAAGGCTAGTTTTGTGCCAGAACAGCCTAGTATAATGTGTCAGAACCTATTTTCATCTGCTTATTTAAGTCTTCCAGAACAACATTTTAGGCCTTCCCACCATACAGAACTATGCCTACCTTGAATGGTTTGTTTATTTGTACTCAGGATAGCTAGGCAACAAGTGGGCAAAACCTATCCATGAGCTGGTAAAACCACTTTGTATTAAGCTTTATATCCAACTTCTTTTTATTTCAAAAGATGAAATTGAATGCAAAATCTAGACCAAAAACACGAATTTGGAGGTTCTAATGTTATCTTCATCTTTTTTTTTAAAAAATTAATACCACTACCACCCAGCATCACCGACAGAAACAATGGTAGCTTTAACTTCTGGTCCAAATCCTGCAGACCCTTGGCATACCTAACTCATATATATATTTCTTTTACCATCAACTGAAGATTCAGTTTTGATTATTCTTTATCTGCTCCCCATTAGAACACATTGAGAACAATGCACCATGACCTATCAGCCATCTAAAATGAGCCCTTGCCAGAGGAAGTTTGTGGTACCTGACGAGCTGTGCCTCTGCATAGAGGGTCTAGCATATTACAAAGCCAGGCACACTGTGGAGCCCCACAGTGTGAAGTCTGTCAGGCCATGCACTTCAGTGTAAGGCTGGTTCATCTGCCCCTGTATCACAGTCCTGGAACTGGAAGTACTTGGGGAGCACAATGGAGGGATACAGGAGCTGCTCAGACACTTTCAGTCAGGTGAAACCAGATTTATTAGCCCAAGCTCAGTGTTATTGCTGCAGTCAGCAAAGGCAAGGAGGATGCTGTGGCCAGCTTCGGGAGCAGGGTGAAGTGGATGTAATAGAGAACAAATCTTGCCAATTTTTTCAAGTATGGCTTGGCTGCAGAACTGTTGAGAATCATTACTGTATAATATATTAGATATGCTTGAACATGTTAAATTTCTTGTTTTCTTGGACAATGAAACAATCCTTCTTTAATGTACTATAAATTACTGTAAAATACAAATTGAGATATTCTGTTGATATGTGGGTTTTCTTACTGGTTTTGTTTGGTTTGGTTGTTATGCATGGTTTCTAACAAAGCATAACTTTCAGTCCACATTCATGTCAGCAATGGCCTTATTTGAAACAGCAATTCTTCTCAAGGTGCCTCGCAGGGTGATGACCCTTAATTCCAGGCATCCCAGATTTGATTAAAGCCACATGAAACAAGTCCATCTTTGTAACCCTGCACTAGCATATTGCCTGCTTTCCTCAAACACACAAAGAGCCTTTACTAAGACTAAACTAACTCATCTTTATATTGGTCAGCTTTTCTTAAACTTTGTTTCTCTACCACAGTTCAAGCCCCAAACCAGGTACAGAATTGTGAACTCCACTAGCAGCTAGATCAAAAACTAGATCAAGAACGAAGCATGGAGTGCCACATGTATTCCTTTAAGAAAGAGCCCTTTTGTGAGACACTTGTTCTATCTATATATGTATTCTATCTATCTATCTATATTTTTAAGTAAAACAGAAAAATCCTAGCATTTATAACTAAAGTGAGAGTCTCAGTATCTCAGTAGTAATGAATGTCCACTTTGCTCTTTCCTGGCTTTACTTCATACACGACACCATCATCCAGAGGAGATAGCATGGAGCCTGTGTAAAGCTTTGTCTGACTAGTGACTTGTGAGTTAGGCAAGAAGGAACCTTTCAGTGTTGCCTCTGTAAAAGCAGACATCTTCCTCTGTGCTCTCCCACAAGATCAAAAATATGTGCTGTCAACAAGGACAATTATTACAATCAGAAGCATTCCTCCTGAATGAGGACCAGAGCCATTTTCGTTTTAAATCCAAGAACAAAACTATCTTTTCCTATAAGACAAGATCTTCCACTCTCCTCTTCTTCAGAAGTAAACTGCCTTTTATCTTCCCTGGGTTTATAAGGAGATGAAATCATATACTTCAAGTCAGTGGCTATTCCTGTCCCTCCCAAAAGTAGTCGGCTAGAAGGGAGAGGAGGGAAAAAAGAAACAGAGAATGCAAGAGCAAAACCACAAAGCTCTTTGGGGAATTGGACAAGTCAAAAAAAAAAAAAAAAAAAAGGCAACTCACAACTGCCACACCACTAGTAACTGTACAATCATTAAAGAGGAACTGTAAGGATCTACTCTGGATTTATTAACCATTTTAAGACAAAATCAACAAATATGATACAGGGTTGTTCAACATAAGACAAACTATGGTCCTTACCACATTATCATAGTGATACAGAGCACCTAAACCCAAGCAAAGGACCACCCTTTGTGAATTCTCTTTCCCTGTGGGTGATCACTACCTTCATTACTGCTGTTTTCTTTTTGTTTAGAGGTCAAAAGAAATCTTGTTGGTTTGGTCCCTCTCTTGCTCTCTGAGGCTTGCACATATAGTTTATTAAAAGTTGGTAAGATCTTTGATGATCATAGTTTAGCAATTCCCATCTAAATTCCCAACCCCTCTTTTCCTTCCTTCTCAATCAGCTGCTCTGATCAAATACAGGCCTTGTATTGATTCAAGTTTTGAAATCCCACTGGAGATGACTCAATCCAATGGGATACTCATGGAAATTGATTAATAATGATAGTTTTACTTTTCATATCCACTTTAACTTATTTTTATCCATCTTTTCTCATTCTGGGGAAAAAAAGAAGTCCCACCTTGCATTTAACTTTTTAACAGATAAAGAAATCAAGCACTTCTAAAGTTTAAAGTGTCAACAGATCCCCAACTCCATCATCAAATCATCACTGTTAGTACTTTCAAGAATCCAGAGTGAGTACAAAACACATGAAATAATGTGCAAGTGATCCTCCAATATGATATCTAATTTATTATAGTTGTTGTTTCTGGCTTTTAGTTAGCAAACTAATGCTGAATCCTATTTTCTTACTTGAGAGCACCACACAATGTTATGTGCTTTTCTAACTTTCACAGTAGATACCCATTGGTGATTACTTGCAATAATCCACTTCCAAACAAGTGTAGATTAATTACAGCACAGAGTAAAATCTCAGGCTCTGATTATATTAAGCCCAGCCACAGAAATTATCTTACACTCTCAGCCCCCCCCAAAAGTTGTCAGACATGGAGGCCTTTTCTTTAAAGAAGATGCAGACAGAAGATTCAGTTGATAAAACACTAACCAAAACAGAGATTTACTGCTTTATCTTCTGTCCATAAGCATGTGTATGTTTTCTCAAGGTTATGAAGTGCTAATTATCCCCAAGGCTAAAAGCAAATTCCTCATATAATAAATCCTAAGCATAATGCAGCCACTACAGTTACAATACAGTGTATAAAATCAGTCAATCCTCTAATAGTTCAAATTCTAGCTCCAAAAATACTTCTGTTCATTGAATTATGAGACAGGAACCCATTACGAGCCCTGGAAAGCAATTCAATCTTACTAATTTTCCATCAGTGTAAAGAGCTTGTAACCTTGTCTGAACATTAAATTCTAGATTTAAAAAAATGTAAAAAACACTTTAAAAACAGAAAAGTAATTTAATACTGTTTTTTAAATTGTGGTTTCACTTTCTGTAGGAAGCATATGTTCCTGTGGGGATCACCTGAAGGAATGCCAAATATCCATAATAGACTTTAGTACTGCATTTCATATAGTAGCACAAACCTTTTCACAAATAAGCAAGCTAGGAGAACCTTAGCTGAGTTTCAAACGAGCCTGAAATTGCTTTGTTGTTTCTTCAGTTTTCATGTGGAACCAAGTGGAATGGAGCAATTTTAATTGAGTTTTGCAAGGAGATTTTTTTTAGTTCATTCAAATTCAACGTGAATTTCCAAGCATATAAGCTGTTTACGTGGACGTATACACAGAAGGCAAAACTTAAATTTTCACAGTCATGCTTGTGACTTTGAAATGCGAAGCTATAAAAGCTACAAACTTAAGAGTTCATAATTAAATGAAGGACAAGTATCATATCTACCTTTCTCTTCTAAACATCTGTAAAAGATAAAGCTACTAGTATTAATTTATCGTATTTGATTTCTTAAACGTTAGCATTAGTTATGTTTATAGAACAAGCATCTTTGCACAGGCTATACAACAGCAATTGTAGAATATACATACAATATACGTGCATGTACTGTGGAAATATAAATAAGCAATCAACATGACAGGGAGTGGTATGCTGTGCGCATATATATATATATATATTTGAGACCAGTTTTCTCAAAAATTGTTGCAAGTTTTGTTTTTCAGATCTTTGGAGCTGAATCTACAACTCATAAACACTGATTCCTATCTACCTTCTCAGCTAGAAGTAGCATATGACATACACTAACAATAGCCATAACCCAGCAGAGTGCTCAAGCACATAATTTGTATAAATATACAAGCATTAATTAACACAAAGGCTATCTGGTTAAAATTAGATTCATGCTGATATAGTTGGCTGAACCACAGCACATATAACTGTCAGCCAGTACACAACTACATTCCTGTGAAACATAAAATAGAACCAACAGAAGTCAAAATTTATTTATATGGATTCTATTGCCGCAAAACTGAACAGTTTCATATGACCATATGAGACCCTACAACTTAATGCCAGCAGTATTTGTTACACCAGTTCAAAGAGCACATCCTCTCAGCATAGAATCATAGAATTGTTTAGGTTGGAAAAGACCTTCAAGATCATTGAGTCCAACCGTCAGCCATGCCCACCAAACCATGTCCTGCCTTGTTTACGTGCTTTTTGAATACCTCCAGGGATGGTGACTCCACCACTTCCCTGGGCAGCCTGTTCCAGTGCCTGACAACCCTCTCAGTAAAGACATTTTCCCTAATATCCAATCTATACCTCCCCTGGCACAACTTGAGGCCATTTCCTCTCATTCTGTCTCTAGTTACCTGATAGAAGAGACCAGTACCCACCCCACTACAGCCACCTTTCAGGCAGTTGTAGAGAGCAATAAGGTCTCCCCTCAGCCTCCTTTTCTCCAGACTAAACAACCCCAGTTCCATCAGCCGCGCCTTACAAGTCTTGTGCTCTAGGCCCTTCACCAGCTTCGTTGCCCTTCTCTGGACATGCTCCAGCACCTCCATGTCTTCCCCGTAGTGAGGGGCCCAAAACTGAACACAGTACTCGAGGTGCGGCCTCACCAGTGCCGAGTGCAGGGAAACAATCACCTCCCTGCTCCTGCTGGCCACACTATTTCTGATACAGGCCAGGATGCCGTTGGCCGCCTTAGCCACCTGGGCACACTCCTGGCTCATATTCATCTAAAAGATACGGCTCTTTTTTTCCCTTTTGCAATTGAATAACTTGAGTTCTAAATTTAATCTGCTGAAGTGATTTCAAGTGTTAAATTCTGTATATAGTAGAGAAAGAACAGGACAGAATAAAAAAAACCACAACAGCCTCACACAGACCATTGGGGGAAATGCTGAGTCCCAGTGACAACGACAACGGAAAAGGTTGGTTTCTGCAGTTAAAAGCTGGAGCCAGTCAGGTACAGATGCTTTGTAATCACTGTCATGAGTTTAGGCTTCCATGCATAGGATTTAGAAATGGAGATGTGGAAAAAATAAACTGTAAAGAATCACAATGGTTATTTCACATAGACTGTTCATCAGAAAAATAGCAGGAAAGTTGTATCATCTCTCTTTAATGTTCAGAGATGGATTCGTGTACTGAGCTCCGTGCCGCAAAACAATATATTTCTTTAGCAGAGTGTGCAACTTAAAATAACCTCAGCTTCTTTTCTCTCTCACTTTCAATTTACAGTTTCTTTAAGAAATTATAAGCTTAAATTTCCTTTCTCCTGCCCTTCTGGGTCCAGTCCTGAAGTCTAAATTGGTCAGCTTAATGTGGCAGTTTTTCATTTTGCATGTCCCACAGAACTTGCTCTTCTGGCTTGCTATTCACCCAGGCAGGTTCTAACCACCAAGTCCTTGGCAAGTCCCTTGCAGTTTTGCCTGCAGAAGCATCTAGGGAAGAATCAGTGACTTACAAAGGAAGTTCTGAGAAGGCCAGAGCTGAATGAACTTGCAGAACTGCAAAACTGTTCTTGTCTAGGAGATAACTGGGGTCTAAAAAGGAAATTTATAATAGCAGTTGCAGTTAGATCTAAGTGTTGACTCTCTTTTGCACCTGTGCGTAAGCACTGAAGCAGATGATTGCATGGCATTGCTACTTTCTGTGCAGGAGCCATATAACATAGGATCAAGATCTGGGTCATCTTACTCCTTCCTATCTTCAGCAAAGGAGCACTGACCTTTCTGGACTAGGAACCTCAGAGAAAACCCTGGTTTTACCAGGACTAGGAGGCAGTAAACAGCCACCAAATTTAGGGTGTCTCTAAAGCAGAAGAGCTCTGCCCCCACAGCTATTTCAGCATAACTATACCAGTGGGTATCTCCAAGTTTCTCTGTAGCATAGTGGCACCTTCTGCGAGGTGTTCAAACTATGTCACTGAAAGAAATTTTAGGACAATATAGCAACATCTATATTGGGGTTTCCTAGTGTGCTTACCTGAAGGAGGAAATATGCTTTTTTGTTTGTTTCAATAATCTTATCCAAAACAGTTATGCCAGCAACATTTTTTGTGTAGACTTAGTCCAAGCTAGAATAAATCAACTACCTACAGACTCTGTGCTCAGAGACCTGGCAGTCATTTTCTCCCATCTTCTAGGCCATAAGTAGACATGATTGTTTTCTTTTTTTGTTTCTAAGAGACATAGGTTAAAATACTTTAAAAAAGATATCATATTGAATATGGAAATAGATAACAAGATATCTTGGGAATGAATGTACCCACATAAAAGATGAAACATGGAAAAAGAGGAAAAGAGAGCTGAGTGAAAGGCTTTCTAGGACTTTTACCTAATGAGTAGGTAAAAATGATATAATGATGCTAAATGGTAAGAGTTAATAACCTTAGCCTTGCACAGGCAACTGTGGTTCACCATCAAAGGAAAAAAAGAGAAAAAAAATTGAGTCTTGTTAAACTTTAAAAGTGTGATATAGATGTAAAGCATTAAAAATTATTGCCTTAATCTTATACAAGTATCACTTTCTACAGAGTTTAGCTAGTGATTTTACATCAAAGAGAAATAGAATCAGGCCTGCTGTCTGGCAGCCTGGTCTCTGGCTGAGTCTTAGCTCCTTACGGATTTACACGAGTGCTACATCCCAGATCTGGGCCAGCATGGTCTGGTTGCCAATCATAAGTTTACCTTTTACAGTAGTGATGATGGAAACTCAAAGGCCTGGAGCTTGAGCTGAAGCTCAGAAGTCCCTTGCACACACAAACTGTAGAGCACTGTTGAGGATATAAATCTGGACAATCCTTTCAGAGGATCTTACAGTGCTGCTGTTTCTAATGCTGAGTACCAAAAGGGCAGAGTTACATATGAAAATGCAGGCAACAAGTAATGTTAACTACAATTATTTTAGCACTGAAAATTACCAGAATGGAAGCTTATACAAAAGTTTGGAAAGAAGTGCTTATAGTCTCTAAATGGAATGTGAAACTGCTGTATAAGGGGCGGATTCTGTTCTCATTATAGCCATTGCAAGTTTTTCCCCGCATTGCATGTCTATTTATATCTGATTTATCTGGAGAGAGAGAGGAAAAAAAAAAAACCAAAAAAAAACCCCAGCCAAAAACCAAACCAAAAAACCACTAGTGAGCTAATGAGGACTTTTGGACACAATGACTTTAAAGTCTTCCAACTTGCTTTACTCCTTGACATGATTTATGGATTCATCTCCTGCTGTTTAGCTTTAGTGCACCACGAGGAACAAGGCTTCCAAACAAACTGAATGCCATTTGTTTGCAACATACTTAGACAACAGCTTCCTGGGGATCTTCTTTCTCTCATTCAATTTCCCATTTCACTAAACATTGTCCAAGTACTACTGAGATGCATTCAATACAATTTTCCTACTGAAAGAATATATTTTTTTTATCAGTTTGCACAACTATTTCCAACTTTTTATGGAGAATATTATGGATAGTAAACAGTAAGTCCTACTCTCTCACAGCAGAATATGAGTAACTCTGATTGGAATTAGTATCTATTTTTATTTTATTCTTTGGAAGAATCAGTACCGAGTCAGGTCCAATTATAAGCAGATTTGTTGAAAGCATTTTCTTTTCAGCAACAATTGTTGTCATCTAAAAATGTGTGTGGGTGTCCATGCACTTATATTTTGCTATACTTACTGCAGAGAGGAACTCTCCCCACTAGCTTTAAGCAGTGATAAGCAGGCAAAAAAGTCAACAAATATCATCAGGGTAAGTCACTTATTTGAGACTAGGGAGATCCCAGTGTATTCCCTGATAACAGAATTACAATGGACAGGTAGAGCTGCTAAGACCATCCACTGTAATTATAGAATATTTAAGTATGTATTCAATACCTAGTCTGTTTACCTTAAGTATACATCACAAAAGAAGGCATTTGAGGGCAAAATACAGTCTAAGGAAAAAATAAGTAACTTCACTATTAAATAAAAACAACAATCCAACCTGTTTAAAACAATGAATGTAGGTTTACCTAAAAGGTGGTATCCCCATTCTTTGTGAAAAAAGGAAGAACTGGAAAAATGATCTCTTAAATCTGTTTTATTCAGAGATCCCAGGATACAAAGAAATTCATATTAATAACATCCTGTGTAAAACTGAAAAAATACAGGCCATGAGGCACATGGGAGTGAAGTGACTGTAAGTTTACATTTTAGGATAATGCTCTGCAAAGACTTTTTGAACATTTCCGTGCTTGGCTTTTGTACAGTAAGTACGCTGTGAGATTTCAGGCTGACCTTTAGCTTTTGGAAATGCTGAAGTTTGTGCTTGCAGAACAAGCCTGCACATTTCAGCTAAACAGAAGAAGGAAAAACAGTGAGGAATATTTTGTTATGGGGTTGACTTATTTATTTTAAACAAAGGAAATACTGCTGATTCAACAAAATATAGGTAGAGATGCTTTAAGTGGAAAGTAAGGGAAAAGTTTGATCTGGTGAGCAAAATCTAAGTAAAGGGACATTTTCTATAGATGGTTGATAATGGTTGCCATTACATAGATGGTAAGTGAAAAGGTATTTCTTTTGCCCTGCCTTGTCTTGGGTTTCTGCATTGCATATAGCTTCCACAGCCAATGCCTCTTCCAGTTGCATGTCAAATCCAGCTTATTATCCTTTATGTTCTAACACTCTGACATAAAATGCTGATGAGGGAATGGGGTAGGAGGTCTCATTTACTTATTGGGTGCAATCTGCTGTGGAGGAACACAAAACATGCAATGAAACTGTCCATAGGATCATGATGGTTGCCCAGCTCCCTGCTGGAACTGCACTTACAAATCATCTCTCTCAGGCTGTACTGAGAGAGAGAATGGGATAATACTTGCTTTTTGCCCTCCTTTGATCATTTCCTTATCTGCAGAAAGGACTGTGGGATGTGTGCCAATGTCCTAATCAATATTTGTCTAATTAAGGAAAAAAACCCCACAACTAACAGTCATTTCCATATGAGTAAGCAAGCTCAATCCTCTTTTGAGTTCTCGTAAGTCTACATAAAACTCTACTAAAATTAGAATGTTGTCCTTTTTAATTCATCACAACCCCAATAGCTTAGTCTGAGACAATGCCAGTGGTTTTCAGACCCACTTTTCCCAGTAGACTGCTTTAAGGGACTTTCATACTGGGAAATATAGCTAATGCCTTGTTTGTTCTCATATCTGGCTTGGGACAGCAGAGTTCCAAAAGAAATACAGGAGTTATTTATGTTAAGGTATAGCCCAGCTCTAAGATGTCATCTCATTTCTGATTTCTCCCATAAGTTTAGTTCACTCAGAACCAGATGCTTCTTATTCAGAGTGATTAATTGTAAGAAAACTTCTTAATATCTGTGTTTAAGGTTTCTCACTTCATCTCATTTGAGTGTGAAAACAGACAAAAATGAGGTGCGGAGAGTAAATGTTGTTCCAGAGGAAAATGGAATAATTTTTCAGTTCACAGCCTGAAGAACTCACTCTCAGCTCTTCTAAGCACAATACTGTAGGGTAGTCAAAACTGGCTTGAACTTCTCATATTTCCTTTGAACATTATTGAAATAATTTATAATTAAAAATTCTTAATACTTTGAATGGAAAAGTTTCTGCATACCTGCTTATTCCACATTTGATGACAGGGTGACTGTTTTCATGACATTGTTCTCATAACTTACTCATTTGCTTCTGCAAGGCCAGGATACATACATGTTGCATGTACAGGTGGATGGAAAAAAAATGAGATGCCATTATCCTCATGCCCTCCCACATTTCCCACAGAAATAAAGATTGAAGCTAGCACCCTTTCCTACACCTTTAAAATTTCCCTCCATGGTGGCAAATCACCTCTAGCAGAAACCCCAGCGACAGCTATGCTAGGAACTGCAGAATTACAGAGGATCAAGCAACCTCCTTAGTATTTGTTTCTTGTGATACACAGTGTTTGAGACTGAATAATTTCCTGAGCTCAAGTTGAAAAATTGGGTGTAGAGAGAAGAGCTCAAAAATATCAACTAAATCATTTTGCCTAGAATTTGGGTTAAAAGCAGCCACTGCCCCCCCCCCCCCCCCCCCATGTTGCTGACTAAAAATAGGTACTGAAAAATGACTAATTGCCATTTTGTACATAAGGGAAGGCTTGGCAAGAAACATATATTTGCAGAAAGTCAGGTGGCTGGCATGGGTCATCAGGAATTTTGAGTTATAGAAAAATGAGAATCAGGGCTATAGAAGAAAGAAGTCCAAGGGGCTTGAACCTGATGGAGATCATTAACAGTAACAGTCAGAAATAGCAAGCGCCAGTGCCTTGTGTGCATCCAACTTAGTTGATTATTTCCTCATCTTCCTCAGAATGTGAATTTGAGCAGATGAACCTTATGAAGGCTATGTAATCCACACAGCGTAGAGTGCTTCCAGGTATTTCCTCTTTTTTTTTAAAATGTACCATAAGGCAAGGAATAATTCAGAATAATCACAGAGCAAAAGGATTTTCCGATAAGAATACAGAGGGAAAGAAGAAATTGCCTAGAAAAGACAAAAAAAAAAACCACAAAAAAAACCAAGCAAAAAAACCCAAACCTGTCAGAATTGGCCAGGAAACTAAGTTTCCATTCCACTACTTTTTTTGGGTGTATCTTCAAGTGTTAGTAGCTTTAGGTTTTATGCATCATGTTTGAAACTACTGCAGTCTTTGTAATGACAATTGACATAATTAAGCCAACTTTATCTAATTAAGTTAGCCATCTAAGTAAGATTGATTTCTACTTGGTTTATTACAAGAGATTTTGAGAAGACATTTTAATAACAAATATATAGCTGGACCACAAGCAAATGTTAAAAGATGGTTTGGTGCCTTATAAGAATGTATCTTGTAGATAGCAAATTCTCCCCCTCCCTTTTTATATGCTATGCTGCTTCAAAATACATAGATGCTGTTACCTTTCCCTAATTTAGGGAAATTTAGGGAAAACCTGGAGAACAGAGCTGGACGAAGCATAAATCTCTACATAGTCATAACCAATTGTAAGGAAAGAATTTAGCATTTCATGGTCCACATGTATCTGTATATACTTGAGGGGCAGTACATAACATTCCCAAACTTATTCCTCAGAGCTGAAGCTATAGTTTATACATATTCAATGACTACCTACAACTATCATTAGTATTTTAGAAAAATCTTGTGCCATTTTGGTACTAGACAGTCTAAATAGGAATCCAGTGATGCTGTTGTGACACAACGCTTCTCAGAGCGAGTCTAGGTGCAGTAATTGATCAAGTGAATAGACAGCAGTGCTAAACGGAATAGTTAGTGATCTTGCTTTACCCATGCCAGGAAGCATTTTGGTTTCTTCTTACAACTCACTGCATAAACACTGTAACAAGGAGAGACTTCCCAAAAATATAAATGTGTGTGTGTGTTTGTATTGGTTTTATGTGGCAAGGTTTTGGTAGCGGGGGGGGTTACAGGGGTGGCTCCTGTAAGAAGCTGCTGGAAGCTTCCCCTGTGTTCGAGAGAGAGCGAGCCCATACCAGCCAGCTCTAAGACGGACCCGCCGCCGGCCAAGGCCGAGCACGTCAGTGATAGTGGTAACGCCTCTGTGATAACATTTTTAAGAAGGAAAAAAAGTTGGGACGGGGAGAAAATAGCCACCAGAGAGAGGAGTGAGAACATGTAAGAGAAACAAGCCTGTGGACACCAAGGTCAGTGAAGAAGGAGGGGGAGGAGATGCTCCAGGCGCCGGAGCGAAGATTCCCCTGCAGCCCGTGGTGAAGACCCTGGTGAGGCAGGCTGTCCCCCTGCAGTCCAGGGAGGTCCACGGTGGGGCAGATATCCACCTGCAGCCCGTGGAGGACCCCACGCCGGAGCAGGTGGGTTCCCGAAGGAGGCTGTGACCCCGTGGGAACCCTGCGCTGGAGCAGGTTCCTGGCAGGACCTGCGGATCTGTGGAGAGAGGAGCCCACGGAGCAGGGTTTCTGGCAGGACTTGTGACCCTGTGGGGGACCCACGCTGGAGCAGTGTGCTCCTGAAGGACTGCACACCGTGGAAAGGACCCATGCTGGAGCAGTTCATGAAGAACTGCAGCCTGTGGGAATGGCCCACGTTGGAGAAAGTTCATGGAGGACTGTCTCCCGTGGGTGGGACCCCACGCTGGAGCAGGGGAAGAGTGTGATGAGCCCTCGCCCTGAGGAGGTGAAGCGGCAGAAAATAACATGTGATGACCGTAAACCCCATCCCTGTCCCCCTTGTGCCGCTGGGGGGGCTTGGTGGAGAAATCTGGGAGTGAAGTTGTGCCCGGGAAGAAGGGAGGGGTGGAGGGAAGGTGTTCTGAGATTTCGTTTTATTTCTCATTTACCTTACTCTGGCTGATTTGTAATAAATTGAGCTAATTTTCCCTAAGCTGAGTCTGTTTTGCCCGTGATGGTAATTAGTGAATGATCTCTCCTGTCCTTATCTCGACCCGCAAGTTTTTTGTTATATTTTTCTCTCCCCTGTCCAGCTGAGGATGGGGGAGTGATAGAACAGCTTTGGTGGGCACCTGGCGTCCAGCCAGGGTCAACCCATCACAGTGTTCCTGTTTTCTCCTCAGTATTTCAGTCTGGATCTGCTCTTTTAGTGTGTAGGGCCTCTTCCATAGAGATGACTCATAATGTTTTAAGTATCCTCCAAATGCAAGATGAACAAGCATCTGCAGGGGATTAGGCTGACGTCAAAATCACTCCACATTCTCTATATTAGACATGAACTTGGGTCAGGAAAGAAATGGAGCACTTGTTCATTGAATCATTCTGCCATTTAACTCATCTTAGCCATACTTTAGAAGGTAATTACATTCCCAATAGCAAAAGTGATCTGAAATAAATTTTGCCAGATAAGTCTAGATGAAATGTACCGATTAAGGCACTGGGAGCTATACAAGTCTTATTTTTCATAACCAGACCTTGTTATAGTCACCAACAGGCTTGCTAATGCAAGTGGAGTAATCTTTTAAAGATGATTGCAGAATCCTCTCTGGCATGGAATATAGCTTCCTGCATTGACCCAAAAAGAATGGGAGAGATCATACAATACACTCCATTCTGTGGCTGCTGCCGTCTTCTGTAAAATGAGTCTGGACCTTATGGAGTCCAAGGAGCTCTGTGCTAAGTTATTCTAGAAAAGAGATGCATTTATCTTCTCTTATGCTATTTTCTCAGACACAGAGGTAAAGTTGTCCTGCTTTGGCTATTATTTTCAAGGATTCAAGTTATAGGCACTCTTTCTCTCAAAAATATGTCCAAGATGAAACAAGGCTGTGTTTAGAGTACAATTCAAGACATGGTTGTATGGGCCTTTTCAGTTACTGTGGCAACTATAGATTCAGTAAGGTCCTGTAGACTGGCCTCCTGGCTGTTTTTTCCCCTTTCCCATAAGGTTATTTAGATGGTTGCTAGTATTGACCATAGATGTGTGGGGCTGCTTGCACCTTGAGAGATTACATACTCCACTGATTTGAGCTGAAACCACCCCGTATCTACCAACTATGCTTATGACCTCTTGCAACTGGGCTTTGTCAAAACCTCAGTCATCATGAATTAGGACTTAGAGCCAGAGTAAAAATTCACTCGAGAACAACTGAAAACCTGCTTCTAGCCCTAAGGATTAAATAAGCCTAGGCAATGCCCGACAAATTTGCTTAAACTCTAAAATCCTCCAGTGAAGGAGTTTCCAGGACCCCTAATTTAGCAAAGTTTTTCATCATCCTCAGAAACATTGAATATGCAAGCTTAAATTTTCTTTGCTGTAGAGTTGATTTCTTGCTGCTTTTAGCCTACAAACAAGAACAAACAACTGTACTGCCTTCTTTATAATAGTTTCCTGCTGTGAAGTGGTTAAGTCCTCCCTCCCATCTCTATAGTTGGTTTTAGTCTTTTCCAAAAAAGACAGACTGAATACACTAAATTCCTCCACAGCTTCCTCATAGGTCATGCTTTCTAACTCTTTTAGCATACTTGCTGATCTACTTTGGACCCTTTCCAATTTGCCCACATCTTTCTGAACTTGACAGAGTACTCGCAGCGCCAAATAAAGATGAATAATTACCTACCATGTTCTACAGATTGAGCTATCCTATTAATATGGCCCAGGATCACATTTCCCTCTTTCCTTAAGGAAAAAAAATGCAACAAATAACAAAAAACCCTACCACCTACCTCCCGCTCCAGTCTTCCCTTGTTTAGTTTAGAAACACACTAAACGTCCTCCAGAACCTTTGCAGTTGAACTGGTGTCAGCAAGACACTTCTTGTTTTTATAAATTCCATTTCTCTTTCCCAAGTGGAGCAGTTTGCATTAGTCTAAAGAATTATCTCATTTTACTTTTTGTCTTCCATTTTCCAGATCATTTTGAACGTGGCTCTTTTATAATGCCAACAATCACACCCAGTGGGCTCTCATTAGCCAATTTTATGTGTATACTTTTGCTTCACCGAAAAATTAATGAAAAAAGTCATAGAAGGGGATCAATCCATGACATAAGCCTGTAACACTGTTTGAATGTAGAATGTTACTTTAAAAAAAAACAACAAAAAACCCACAAAAACTGTTTTCTAAAGGATCTAACCTTGCAAAGTGCAGGCAGACAATGATAAATGCCTTGAAAGGCTTGTGAGAAAAATCCTTCCCTGATGTCTACGAGCACAACATTAATAGTTTTCTAATCAAAGATGGTATCTTGTTGCAATAAAGCATGGTATGCTTTGTGTAATAAAACACAGAAACTCACAGGATATCTATCATTAGTGATAATAGACAATTTTCAAAACCATGGGGATTTTTTCCTGCCTAGAGAGATTTGGTGAAAATCCTTATGTCCCCACATTAAATAACATGTGAGACGAGAGAAAAACACAAAAAAAATGCTGTATCAGAATGGACTTAATGAGGACAAAAAAAGAAAAAAAAAAGATAAAATGTCCCTATCTCAGCTAAATCAAAACTTCTGATTCTTACCATTAGTCTAAAGAGACTGTAAAAATCATATTAAGAAATGTAAAAATGGTACTGACTAAATAAGTAGCAATACTTTTAATGTGCAGTATGAATGTGCTATACCTCCATTAGAAATCAT
This sequence comes from Haliaeetus albicilla, assembly GCF_947461875.1. Taxonomy (NCBI): domain Eukaryota; kingdom Metazoa; phylum Chordata; class Aves; order Accipitriformes; family Accipitridae; genus Haliaeetus; species Haliaeetus albicilla. The sequence continues at coordinate 4,104,327 of NC_091483.1, read as the reverse complement.
TTTAGGATGGCTTTTAATACACCTGCTTGAATACTTCATATCAAAATATTCTCCTTTAGAAAACAGTTTTAAACTTAGTAGTTTTGGAGAAAACATCTGTGTTTTCACAAGGAAAAGTCCCAAGCTTTCTGGGTTTTTTTAGATTGGTTTCTGGTTGGGGTTTGTTTTTTTTAACCTCCCCTCACCCTAACTGAACAGCTTTTAGTGTTCATATTTTACTTCTGTCAAAAAATATTCAGATACAGAAAACTACAAAAAAGCCACCCAGAACTGTAGCTGCAGATAATATATTTTTTCATGTCCTCAGTACTACTTTCCCGGAGTTTTAATTTCGGCTTTATCTCCCTTTCTTTTTCCCTCTGCTTTGTTTCTCTGTTCCCTTTTACAACATATCAAGACAACAACCAAAAATTCATAGGATAGTTTTAAACTACATTATGCAGGGTAACAAAAAGTACTCTGGTCTGGAAGTAACAGTTCCTTAAAAAATAATCATAGTTTATCTAATTGTGCCTGTATTTGGTCTATTAAGTAAAAAAAATCATCATGATACCGACCCAGATTTGTAAATTACTTTGTGTGAGCCCTACAGTGGCCATTTCTGACAGGGAAAGAGAATAATAATTCTCCTATGATCAGACATTTTTCTTTTTCTGTGTAGTGCATTCACTGCCCTCTACTGCTTAAGATGAGAGCAAACCCATTAGGGAACAGCTTCACTTCTCTCAACAAGCCAACTGTAATAACCTGACTTGGAAAACCTACAATAAGAAAATAGTAGTCTCTCCTGCTTCTTACAGAGAATTAAACTTTGTACTAGTGGTAAAGCTTTTCATTAAAATAACATGCAATTAGAGTGAAGGTCTTATCATCTCATTAAAGTAAAATGTTTGAACTACATTATACTGCTTTCTACAAAGGGCACAGTATGTGTGTGCACCCAGGCAACAGGAGTAAAAATATTCAGTAATTGTCAAGAAATTGAGACACGTAGAGTCTTGGATCTTCAGTAATGTTTAATGTTTAAAATCCCACCCTGGCTTCAGACCTAATAGTAAATGAAGATCTAGTCAATACATTCATTTGATGCAACGTGTGTTTACTTAAAGTGAGATGTAGTCATATTTGACTATACAGGTACCTAGACAACTAATCAGAGGTCAACATCTGAAACCAAGACTTTGGGTGTGTCCATACAGTACAATGGAAAGGACATGCTCCAGCTCTGGACAAGCTCTTCAAAACCTACTAAAATAGTTTAATACCTCACCTTACTATAAGGTAATATAACTTGAGGTTGAATGGCAATATCAAATTCCACCATCCTACTTCTAATATGCAAGCCAGCTTGTTCAAAGAGATATTTGGGCCTTCTGGTGGTAATCAACGTGATATATAGATCCAGATTTTAAAAGTGCAAGCAGCTTTTGAACTGTGTTTAGTATACATGGGGATTTTCAGCACAGCATAGACTGTACTGAAAAAAACCCATGCGACTTGGATATAAATATTTGATGTTTTTAAGATGTAATGGCATAACGTAATGGTACTTAGGTCACTGATCTCATGAGAAGCATAACAACAGTAACAAGGGCAGTAACAAGGTGAAAATGGCAAGTATATTTTTATCTCAAGATAGCAGCTGGTGATAACATCATCACGCCTATTCCAATAGCGTAATTTCACATTGCAAATATGTAAATACCAATTCAACAGCTTGTTGAGCACTTCTCACTCTGTTCAAGATATACAAGTAGTGTCACACTTGCTTAAGATGTTCCGGGGATCACAGTAACTTGCCAAGAGAAACTGATTAGGAAGAGAGGCAGCTAACACCAGCCAATTAATAATCCTCAGGAAGTACTCCACACTGAGGGTTGGTTTTGTGCATTTTTTTTTGTAAAAATAGATTTCATTTTAAGCAACTAACATACACTGCATTCTATAAGACTCCTCACTGATGCCACTTCTTAAGCAGCCATGTTCAGACTACATTTGGAAAACTGTCTTTACTCACTCATATTGAACGCTGCCCATTCCCTGCTAGGTAGCTATCAGTCTTTCCTCCCTCTCCAGATACTGTTTTTACTGTCTTAGTGAAATGCACAGCCTTTTCTCTAGGCATCACTCCATGTCTCTTAGCTGTACATGTACCTGGTGAATGACAGTTTCAGCTATCTTCATCATCACTATTAGCTACTTCAACTACTTTCTATTTTGACACAAGACCTCCTAAAGAGCCCAGTCAAGATCAGTTATTGTCCTCCTGTCAGTTAGAGCATACATGTGGTTTGCATCCAGACATCTAACATGGAAATCTATATACAGACACTTTTTTTAAGAGGAATTTACTATCATACTCAGTGACCCTATTGTGGCCAAAGCCACCACAGCCCTGATCACCTACACAAAACCATTATTACCTTGGTGCCCTCAAAGACATACAGAGGAAAATCCCCACTCTGAGGATTGTGCCACACAGACAGTAGCCAGCTATTTCTGCTGACACACTACTGAAATGCTTCTAACATCGTTATCAGAATAAAAAATATCTTCCTCCATATAAGGAAGTTCTGATGCCCTGTCCAAACATTTAGTATTTGTACGGCTGAATATGAAAGTGAACTCGTCAGTAAAACCTCAGAACAATACATCCTGTGTGTGTACAGTTCTGATGTATAGTTTTTCTTTAAAGGAATATGACCACCATATCAAAAAGAAAAGAATGGTTACCATACTTTAAAAATCCACACCAAGTTTATAAAGCTAGAGATGGAAGTTTAACTAAAGTACAATTCTAATAGTGCCAGCTATGGTTTTATATGTACACTTTATGATAATCCCATGTAATTTTTATCATAATTTTTTTCCATATCACAGAAGAGCAGGAATAGTGGGGTGAAAGGCAAACACATTCCCACATTTACCTGGTGTTCATTATATATATGTAAACATCATATAGTTTTAATGACAAACACATATGATCACATACAAACACACATCACCAAACAGAAGTCATTAAAGATCATATTGAAGTCAAACAATGGAGGGGAGAGGGGTAGTGAAAAAAAAAGTCTAGGATACAAAGCCCAAAAGACCCTTCTGCTCCTCTCGAAATAAATTCTCATACTATTCAAGAAATTATCAGAAAACTTTTAGTCCAAGACAAGAATTTTGAAAGGGTGAATACTTGAGAAGTGAAAGGGAGCTGTTAAATTTTGGTTGTAGCGAGACTACCAAGTATAAGACACTCAAGTAACACACTTGTAAGGCTGGCCTCATAAAAACCGAGTAGCCTTCCTTGGTACTGGGGCTAGCTAATTCAGAGCAACCGAGGGAAGTTTTGAGCTTCACCTTTCTGGGCAACAGGATATACACAACTACTGGGTGGGGACTGCAGCTTGACCACCACCCTTCGGGTTTTTGTTTTGTTTTGTTTTTTTAAATGCTTGTCTGCCCAAATTACATTGTTCCCACCATTCTAGCATTTTAAATATCATAATATTGAATAAATAATAGAGTTACAAGCATTGCCTTTTTCCAAACTTAGAAGTACTCTAATAGAAAAATAATTATTTAGCATTTTCCCTCAGTCTCATTTCTTTTACCCAGTTTGTTTCACTTCTTGTTTTGGACTCTTGGAACAGTACTATAGCAAGTATGTTTCTAAAACAGCTTCACAAAAGGACTCCAGGATTAGTAGTAATATGTTTATATATATTTTGGAAGTTAGTGGCTTTTCAAACAAATCTTTATCCATAACTAAATTCAGGCTTACACAAACATGCACACAATACAGCTGTTTTCTGTAACACGATGCATTTTGTACCGCTGAGTTAAACTTCAGCTATTTAGAGGGGCCCTGATGAAATCATTGTACAATCACAACTTACAGACTGATGGTGTTTATTTACAGCATAATGGTGTTGCTTAATCTTATTTGTCTCCTACAGCAGCATTTGAGTAAGATGATGTGGCTTTTTTCAGAGAGTCTTAAAGAACAGCTTGGGCTTTCCACCTCCCCCACTACATCCTTTAAAGACCTTTTTTTCCTTTTATTTCGCAGTGTAGATTATTGTTTGACATGACTGGAGAATACTACGCACTGAAAACAGAAGCATGCTTATCTAGAGGTGCATGAGATATAGACATTAGAATAAAGTTAAAAAAAATTGCAGAGTCAGTTTCTAATAGTATTCAATCAAATTTTGAAGTCAATATAAAATAATAGTTTGCAAATAAAAAAGAAAGATAAGCCAATTTGAATGATCAAATATGTATCCTTGCACTCACCATTTTAGATGATCAATCAATGATGACTAAAATTTCAGTTATGAAGTCATGTCTCCTCGGTTTTCAGCTCTTTCAACTTTTTTCTTCAACATACCCCGCCAATGTAGGGGAAAAAGCTGAAGTGATGCAAGTTTATATTATGCCTTGCTGTAAACAAAAGAAAGAGAGATTACCTCAATTAAGACTTCCCTTTCTCTGGTCCAAAAGTTAACCTTGGAGCTTATAGTCCTTTATTATTGCTTTGGACTAGGCATCTGTATATTATTGTATCTGTATTTCCATTTGGAAAATGGAAATACTGTATGCAATAGATTAATGTCATTACAAAACAGTTAGTGTTGATCAAATGGAAGTTTTAATTTTTTTAGTAATTAGCAGTTCTAATCTCCCTCTGTACAACAGCTAACAAAATGAAAAGAAATGCAAGTACAGAACAGTGTCTTACAAGTAGAGCATGAAACTTTCAGCAGAAATCACACTGAGAAAGTTAATTGAGAATACATTAGGACAACTGACTGACCAGATGTACAACACTTCACCTAATGTCTTTTCAATATCATAAAATTGCCGGGTTTATTAATAAAACGACAGGGATAAAGTTCAGCGCCACCTGAATGCATAGCCAACAAAGTCAGAATTAACCTCTAAAACATCAACCAGTTACTTGTTTGGGAAACAGTTTAGAGATTTGTTTAATCCCAGAAGGAAACTGTTCAGGAACTGGGGAAAGGCAGCCTGGAATTCCTGCCCGAGACAGCTGCGAAGTGGATCAAATTAGGAACATGTCTTTGCTGCAGACTAAGCCAGCAGTACTGGTGACATTTAGGAAGGAAGAGGGGACTACCATGGGAAGATTTCTTGGGTGCTTTCTCAGTGAGGGAAGAGATGGTATAGAGGCACTTCACAGGAGAGAGGGAGAAGAAAGCGTCGGCTCAAGGCAAAGTTAGGCGCTTCAACACAGACTGGGAAGAATGAGGAGCTGGTTTCTGCGGTGCTTCTCCAGGAATGAATACGACCTTGCCAAAGGCCTTCTCACACCCATACTGCAGAGTTACGACCAATTTCCTCAAGTTTACCACGATTAATGCCTTACAATTCCTGCAATTATCTTAAAACGTTTACCGCTCGCGCCCGGCTCCCACACGTCCCACGGACAGTAACAGCCCGCAGGCCGTTCCAGGCGTTGGCGCCCATTTGCCGCTGCGGGGCGGTGTCGCTTTGTTGAAAAGCGCGGGAAGCTGGTCCCGCTCACCCCCACCCCCCCCGCCCCGCTTCAGCTAATGGGTCTCTTTCTAGTGTAATCCCTTCAGGTGCAGTCCCTGTACTTACAACGTAAAGAATGCCCACAGTTGTCCTGTTCCTGCCCTATATTCAAAAGCAATATAGTTAGTATATGAAGCCGATTTCACCAATAAATCTGCAAAGGTACCTGTGTGCACAACAGTTGGGTAGAGCAGCAGTTCCTCAAAATACTTGAGCTGCTTCTCGTACTTTTAATAATAAGCCAGGGCGAGTATGTCAGTGTATTCAAAAGCATTCTAAATGCACATTTCAGTGTCAATAATTTTATTTCTTCTGAATAACAAACGTCAAAGTAGAGAGTGTTATTTCTCCTGCTATTCCTGGTTCAGCGCATTGGGTAGATGAAGGCATTTCCCCAGTTCAAACTATTCAGCAATTGCTGCCTATGCTGCTGCTTTGCTACCGACTAGCCTGGCCTCTCTTATCTTCTGCATGACACAAGACTGCTGTCTTTCCTTATGTTACTGGAACGCCGACGTCACGTCCAGTTGCTGTGTTTTTTCACCCCTAATTCAGATAGTCTAGCTGTTCATAATTCTACTCACCTGAAGCCATACAAGTTATGTCACAGCTAGCTAGACAATATAAAAACAGAAGTAGAAACCCAGGACAATTTAAGACCAGCATCAGTTCAGTCCTGCCTCCAAATTAGAATTCATCACAGGAGCTGTGTCAGGCTACAGCAGGAATGGTCCCAATGTCCTTAATTTAGCTGTTACCTCATCTAGTCCTTACTCAAGCAAAACCATATCAGCCCCAACTGCTGTGCTAACATTGGCAACAGCTGCTAAAACCAATGTTACCTGGGCTGCCTCCGAAGGTTGGACCACACCAGAAAGTCTCCCGTGCTTCATAGACAAATTATTCCCTGGAAGCCAATCGGATCCTCTTAAAACTGCAGTAGAAATGACATTGAGAAAGTTAATGGAGAACATGGGTTTAACCAGTTCTATTCAGACCTTTTTTTTCCCCTATCTATTCATACAAAAATTGGGACTAAGGGTAACAGAGTTATGTGTTTGCTGGATGATTCTATGTGAGGAAAAAATAGGCTTCAGAAGAAGACTCCCTAGCAAGGCAGCATTTCGGATACTGCTCTGTTCTTCTGCCATTAATTTTGACTCCAACTCTTAGCCCACCTAACCACTCTATCTGATAGTTTTTCTGCAGGACCCAATCAGTTTAGGTGCACTTTGTACTCAGAATAACTAAGAAAAATGTAGTTGGAAACACTGAATCTGTAACAAGTTTTACCTAGTTTCCCACGAAGGATATGACAGTAATTTGTTGGGTTTTCCTGGTGTTGTCACCTGTTAGCATAAGCTGTCTTTTGGCACCAGACTGTGCTTGGAACTATCTCTTCCTTCTTGCATCCTAACTCATGAAAAAGAGCATTCTCTGACATTTTTAATGGCTAAAGCAATTGTTTTGAGAACTTGAGAGAAATTAGAATATTAAAAAAACAAATACTGGGTCTTTCATTCTCATCTCAGCTGCCTCTCCCCCTCAAAAGACATCCAAGTCAGAGTATCTTTGTGTTTTCCAGCTTTATACAGAATTTTTCTTCCCCACTGAGTAAAAAAGTATTCTCATATATTATAAAAAAGTAATGGTCTTCCCAGCACAGCCTTATATAGCTCTTTGAGTAGAATCTCTCTCTAAAAATAGAAATCTCTTTGACACTGAAGCTCCAGACAGCATGGAAACTGTTGTATTTCAAGCTGAAGCTTTTGGAAAGCGTGCTCTGTATTTCCTTTACAAGCGTCCCACAAATGTGCAAAATGCACGACCTGTCCTGTCATGAACTTTGAGCAAATGAGATTTTGTTTGCAGCCAGTACTGTTGCAGCAATAGCTTCTTAGAAACAAGCCATAAAAAAAAAAAAGAATGCAGCACTGGCAAAGGTTCTGGATTCACAGCTCTGCAAAAGTAACACCCTTTCTTCCCCCTGCCCTCATACACAACTGCCAGCCTTTCCCAGACTGCCTGACTGGGCAAGATACCCTGAGTTAAGCCCAACACTTGCACTGAGGACAGAAGGACAGATGAAAACAAGCAAACAGAGATCTCACACGTCAGTGTAGCCAGTTTTTCCGGTTCTCAGGCAGCCATTCCTCTTGGGAATACACAGAAAGGAAAGGGCAGGGGGAACACAAATCCTCTTGGTCCAGCTTCTGAATATGCTGACAACTTGCTCTTACTAAAGTTAGGGACAGAAAAAGCCAACTCTGCCAGCATGCCTGATTTGGAGACTGTAAGAATAGGAGGTCTAATTCTTTGGAGCACTAAGTCCAGGAGTATTAAATAGAGCTCAGCACCTCCGTGTTAGACTTGCTCAGACACGACTGTGCAAGGGCAACAGCCACAGCTGGACTATTGACATGGGAGCTAGAAATCTCTCTCAGCTTCCACAGTTACAGTCTGAGTAAAACGGTGTTTCCTCAATGTTCTGACAACTATCCATTTGCCATGCCAAAAAAGTTATTCTTCCATCATTGTAATATTCCCCTGGCAGCATATTTATCATGAAATTCAAAGTGCTGTTATTTCCAAATTAACAAACACAAGTGAGTACTGATTTTAAAATCCAAATAAGGGGATGGGTATATGATTCCAGCCTGCCTTGAACAAGGATCTTTCAGCCTTCAGGTCCAGGGTAAGTCTCATGCTCTACTTGCAAGACACTTCATTTTTACTCTGCTTGGCCCCACACTGCAATTATGATACATAGCCTTAAACAGTATTTTATTTAAGAGCTGAAAGGCAGCTCACGAATATTAATCTCCATGTCAATTTTATGAAACACACATGAATTGACAAATGGGTTCAAGGACTATACAAGAAAGGATTGAGGGGGCAACAAAGTAAATCTTTGCAATAGACATGCTTATTCCTATTTATTTTATAATTATTTTAGGTTAAAGCCATTTTAGACTAAGCCACTGAAAAAGAAGGAAGAATTTTATATGACAGTTTGCATCAATTCAACTATGACCATTTTAAAGCTTGATCAAATTAAACTAAGGTAAATTCTGAATATATTCTAAGCCAAAAAAAAAAGAGACACAGGTAAGGAAATCTTCATGGCAGATTATGGGCTTTAATTGTTTGATTAAAAGCACAGTTCTAAATAACTTGCTCCTTGTTGTTATCAGGCAAGTAGCAAAGCCCACAGAGGGAATACTTTTGTCTCCTAGTGTGCTGGAGGCTTCAGAAACATCTCTTGAGGGTCTCTAGCCACCATTTCTGACCTCATTAGGGCCTCCAGCACAAGCACAGAAACCTCATCTCCTCTGCTGGGAGAGCAAACCAGAAGTAGACCACTGACATCCCCCGGTAGGCATGGATATCCTTGGTGTACATCCTTCCTCTGAGCCATCACTGCTGCTTTCCCAGCCAGCCTTATTTGAGCCGCCAGGGAGAGATGACACTGCTGAACATCCAAATTCTGTGATGAGTCACAAAAAAGGAGCTGTCCAGGACAGCAGCCAGGCAACACTGGAAGGCCTCTATGTGAACCTATGTTATGGCATTCACAAAACATTCACCCAGTTTGGCAGAGCTTTCCTTTCTAAGCACCAAGATGGGTTGGCCTGATATAGCCCTTGGTTTTAAAAGGTTGTTTCAAAACACCACACCCTAAATGTGAGGGATGCTAAGTAAATTAGAAGACTGATAACCAAGTTTGCATGCTTTTTTTGTTTATTTGTTTGTTTAAACAGCGAGTCCTGGGAAATTTGTCTGAAACCATTTCATGGCTAAAGCCATTAGCCAATATAAATTAGTCCATAAACTAAGATATGATGACTTGGGCGAGTAGAGAAATGTCAGGGAATAGTGAAATTTGGGTGAAACAGTGAGATAGGCAATTCTGAAATTTGGTCAGTAGAGAACTTTCCAGGGAAGTAGAGAAGCTTGAGTCTAGCTGACTTACTTTGAGAAGTGAAAGAAGTAGAAATGGTTCAAGAGAGAACAACATGGTGGAGTTTAATGTGAAATCCTGGTAAACAAAGCTACCAGCTTTCACAGAGGACCATTTTCTTTAGTCTAACTAAGTTTTATTTAGTTGAACAGTCCAGCTAAAGATAAGCACAAGTAATGGGAGCTGGAACTCAGTCCCTGTATTGAGCTCACAGCTGAGTTTGGACCACTGTTTGGTTCATAATTCTCCAATGACTTGGAGCTTTGTGCTTTCCTTTGAAGATCAGGCATTGGCCACTTTATTTGTACATAATACAATAACTCTTTAATGCATATTATCTAGATGCTGCGTTTATCAGATACTTGTGTTATTTGGCTTCTTTGAACAATCTGATTCGTTTGTACTAATGCAGTCCCAAAAGCCCCCCTACCCTACAATCTGAGATCTGGCCCAATTGTACTGAGCACTGTACCCACAGAAAGCTCTCATAATAAACACAGTGCCACTGCTTTCTCTGTTGGAAGTGAGGTAAAGCTTCTAGTTACCTCTTCATGATCCTTTTGGCATTGACTGAATCGCTGCCTCGGCAGTGAGGCAAGTAGCGAGAAATACATTATCGGGCACAGATTTCAGTATAACCTTGACATCATTGACAGTTGATAGCTACAGCCCTCACTGAAACAGAAACCTGCAAGACGGCATTTGCTTCTTCTTGCTGCCTTTGCTATTCCTTTTGGGAGGATGATCATATGCCATGCTTGTATATTTGCAAACTCATGACATAATGTTAAGGGATTGTCATAAACAATACCATTTCAGGGAATGGACTGAGGAGACTGAATAACTATTTCATTTTAACTGTCACTGGAGTAGTTTTGCTCTAAGGATTAAATGTGTCATCTCATATTCAGATCTGTAATGAGAACCCTCCCTCCCTCCTTTCCGTCTCTGCCTGTTCCCTGTCCCCCCACTTCAAAAGAATTTGGGCAGATGACCAATGGAGTGAAAATGAGACAGAGGAGCCTCACAGGACAGAGTAATTGACACAGGATACGAAGCTAGGAATGAGCGGGTTTGACAAAGTACACACTAGTAGCTGAGTGGCTCATTTGCCTGCTGGTAGGATAGATTTATGGCCTGTATGTCACTAATTAAGCCAGTTGTCCCCCCACTCCCCTCGTGTCCACCCCCCAAACATTGCTTAGTCTGAAAGGCAGGTCACAGGCCAAACAATCAAATAACACAAACATGCTTTGGACTAAACCGAGGAAAGTAGAAAGATCTCCAGCAAACTCTTGCCCTCCAAACTCACCGTTCTCTCACCAAGTCGGAAAGATTTTTGCATCTCAGCACAGTTCTTATCACAGCTCTGGGTAACTTTCCAGCTGGTAATAGAGTCTATTTTCTTATTCAAATAGGCTCTTCTCTTCCTTGCTACTTTTGACCCACAGCAAGGAAGATGCCAGAAGTGGTGCGAAGCTCCCAATGATGTTCCTGGGTTGATGCACCCTCTACTATTGCTCAGGTCTGTGCCAAAGGGCAGCCAAAAGTTGTCCTAGCAGAAAACAGTGAGTTATCAGGCTCAGCCTAATGGCCCCACATGCTCAGAGTCTCATGTATGACATGACTCTGTAGTCGGTCATAGCTGGGACTTGCAAACCTGCCTCAAATCTCATTCATAAACAACTTCTGAGAAGTTAGTTAATCCTAGATTGCATAGCTTATTTTACAGATATGAGGTACAGGAAAACTAGCTGCAGCGGAAACTCACAAGCCTGCCTCAGTTCTCCTGAGACAAACCTCAGGTTAACTCCAAATTTCACAAAAGCCCAGAGCAGTCCAGGCAAAGCAAGGAACCACCTATTAAACTTGGGACCCATTTAGTGATGGCTGAACACAAGCTCGCTCAGCCTGAACACTGCTCTGCTCTCCTGTCCCTTTGCCCAGAATAGGGCTGAGTTAGAAGCAATGAGTAGCACTGAAACCCTCAAACTGTCCTCAAGTTAGAAGAGCAAACCAAATGAGTCCTTAACTTGGCAAAAATTCTGCCTTAACCAAAGACAGAAAGTTGGCCTCTCAGCATTGACCACTGTGCTAGAGCCAATTGTAGCCTTGGCTCTGGAGCCTATAACCCCAACTCCAGTCAAGACTGAGGGATGGTACACCCAACCTCCACCACAGATAAATAAGCCAGAACAAATTTTATCCTAACTGATTTCACAGCTTAAAAATACAAACTATTAGCCAAAATAGCACAGCCTGGATTCACACACATGTCCTCCCATTATCATAGTTTCCACCATTGAAATGCAGCAAATAGTAAGCATGCTTACTAACCCCACATTAGGCCCTAGGGCTCTGCCAGCATAACCCACTCCAAGAATGGTGCTTATTTGCCAGCTGACATCCTTACTCATCACAGCAAAAATGCCCAAGTTCAGGCTGTTCCTCCCCAATCCTGGTCTGAGCCTGGAACCTCAGTTGCACACTGCCACCTGTAACTGAAAACAGTGTCCACATCAGCACATTTCACACATGATGCTGCAAAAGCAGTAAGAGCTTTTGCTCTCTAAATTACATCTGGCAGTTTGGAAAGCGATCTTAACAGGCCTCTGGACAGTTAATGTTGATTTTCATTAAGTCAGAACATGAGGCCTAGAAAAATAAAGTGTTGTGTCAGTGTTTTAAAAGGATAAACACAAGTAATTATATGTTCTGATATCAGCTTTGACTGTATTAATGGAAGGGTCAGTATGGTGATGCAAAAAAATCAGGAATATGCAATCAATGATTATAGAAGATTGCATATTTGAGTTCTCTCCCAACAAGATTAACTCTATCAGGGAAACTTGTAACCACATTGATGTAACATTCTTTTTCTAAAGGACTTGCCATGGCATCACAGATTTTGTCTGAGAAATTTAGAACAGCTTATTCCTAAACCACTTAACAGTATGTATTCAGTTTGTTCTAGTTTACAGTTAAAGCCACATGAATGTAATGTAGAGCTGAAGACAGTCTCCTGACTCTAGCACCCCACCCTCTGTTTCTGCTACTCTCTCTTTCCCTCCATTTGCCTCCAAGGACCTGCAACTCCTTTTCCTAGAGGATGGCAGTTGCTGGCATGGTTCAGGCATACTTGTTCAGTATCTTCCTCATACAGTTATCCCAATTTCTAGTTCTGCAGCTAGCCCATGCATCTTTGTTTTACAGCACTGCATTATGTGATACAAACTCAACGGAATGGACTAAAATATATCTCATATCATGTATCTCGGTTAAACACAGAGGAACCATATGGCCACTTTCCCCCCCCTTTCCTCTCATTTATGTGGAGGAACAGAAAAAGAATCCAATCTTTTTTTTCTTTTAAGAAACTGAATTGCAGGTCTGAAAGCGCTTATGTTTTTAGTCACTTCTCACATACCTTTGCTGCTCTCTACCAGCAGCCACAAGTCTAAACTAGAAATGCTGCTCTCTTTGTAACAGTGTGCATATACCCTACTATTATCTTAGCACCACCAGGAGATAAGTATTTTCAGACAGCAGTTTTTGCTTTTTACCTTTCACTTACCTGTCCTTTGATTTCAATTTTGGTATAAGAAATGTGCCACTTTTTCTACTGAAAACACCTAGTGCATGGTCTTAGGACCATACTAATAGTGCAAGTACATAGCAGTTCCACTACTGTATCAGTGACAAGAGTTCAGCCCAAGATTAGGCAGTGGATATGATTACCACAAGGACCGTCTATTATAGTACTTCCAATATTGCCTCAAACTGTTCAGTAGCAGATAATATAGACATCTTTACTATTTATTTATTCTCCTTTAACCTTGTCATCACAGAAATTCTTTTCTCGAGGCTATAAGCTATACTGTAGTTGGAAGACTTTTGATGCTACCTATATACTAAAGCACACAGTAAAGATGCATTATTTTCTCAATCCCCAAAAAGCATTGACAATTCAATTATCTCTCTGCACAGGGGGTGGTGGGAAAGAAGAAATGAAAACGTGGCTACAATGATCATGGAAAGATCGAAGTTGGTTAGGATAAAAATAAGCCAGGAAGCACATAACCAGTCACTATTCAAGCAGGGCAAGAAGAAAAGGGGAATGGCAATAGAGCAGACAATGCACAGCCACGCTATTGAAACGCAATGGCATCATTCCGCTCCTTATCAAGTGTTCACCAATTCATCAACAGCACTAGTAAACAAGAAAATTAGCACATTTTAGTTTTGACACATCAACTTAAAGTGTGCAGTAGTACACCCCAAAAAAGGATAATCCATAGCCAGGCTATACACTAGATGTGTTGTACAAAATGAATAACAGACTTTAAGTGCTGTACCCAAGCTCACTATTGAGAAATCTGCTGTGTCGCCAGCATACCAGATCAATATTTCGGAGGTCATTATCTCATCCCTTCTTCAGCTGCTAACTTTGGATTTCTGCCAGAGAAAGGCAACCGCTAGCAAGATGATACACTAGTACATTAGGCAAAGCTTTTGGGAATTTGAGCAGGCTTTTCTTTTCACTGAGATCACTCTGCTCTCTGGTTCCAAATGGCACAAGTGCTCCGTCAATATACAAATGGTCAAACATGTTCTTTAACCCTCCCACAATAGTATGTATAAGAAGTTGTACCAAACTGCATTTGTTGAATACAATATGAAGAGAACTGAACCATTATGTAATTCTTATCACATTATGGGAAGGAGGAGACAACAGTTAAACTGAACCAGTGCGCTCAAGAAGCACGATTTCACATGTACAGTGCAGCAGGACTGACTGGAGACAGAGTTAAACAAAAAGTAAACCAATAACTAGATGGTACCATCACCCCTCTGCAAGAATGTCCCATGAACTTTTACATGACTAAACCACGATTAAAGTTCTGCTTTAGCCGTGAGTTGGTAAGTAAAGCCAGAACCTTTTGGGCAACTGGATCAATGAGTTTTAAAGTTAAAAAGTACCTTCACTTTATGTATCTTAGCATCCTATATCATATATTTTGCCATAAACTACCATAATACTGTACCACTGTTCAACTTTTCCAATTATGACCTTGGTGATAATCAACGGCAGCAGCCCCATGAACTCAAAGAGTAACATCCTACTTCACCTTCTGGAATGACTTTTTACATTTAATCCAATAGTTTGAGTATTGTATCAGACATGAAAGAACATTACGTAACAAAAATATAACTGAACATATCATTTCTCCTTTCATCTTTCTTATGTTGTATTTTCTCATTTTAAAATCCATTTAGTAATATAATTAGCTTTACAGACAGACATGAAAGCCATCTCTACAACAGTAGATGTGTCTAAGAGCCTTCCCTTAAGGCCAGAAGCAGCAAAGAGTGTGCTGAACTGCCAAATTCCCAATATCATTAACCTGCTACTGGGAAGAATTTGGTGACAGGAAATATTTCTGTGCTTATCTTCCAAAGACACTTCGTTATTCAAAGCTTCCTCTCAGGAAAAGCATTCAGGAGATAGCTTAGAAGTATCTTTGTTCAACCGAATTAATTAACAGATATTTGCATGGTCTAACTGTGCAAATTCTACATACACTCCCCAAAGAGTAGGACACAGTGACTTTAAAAGGTAAGATATAGAAAAATGTATTTTACTACACTTTTTTTATACTACAGTCACAGTACTCCAGCTTTAGCATCTAACATGCTCTAAGGGGAAGGGTCCTTATTGCATGCCCATGCGTTCAGAGGAGCTAGGGAGGGGTTGAATCTCACACTCTTGATGAATTTGCCCTGTCTGAAGGCTTTACACTGTGGCTTTTACTGTAACTAAGTCCACAGGAAACTAGCTTGTCTGGTGGAGAAATTCAGTATAGAGAGGATGGGAACTGGTATCAGCTTGGTGCAAACTCACCTCTGGGCAGCACAGATGCAAATAGCTTGAGCCACATCATGCAGCAGTCTCATACTCAAATATAGGCATGGCTAAGGAAAACAGACTAGAATTTGGTATACCAGCTCTAAAGAGGCCCTTTATAGGAGTAAAATGTATACAGCCATCATGGATTTTGAGGGTGTGTATACACAATACTCCTACACAGGTAAGTCATCCCACTCAAACTCCAGTCTATGACACCGTAATCTCAATAGTATATAACCCAGCTTGCTTAAAATTTAATCCCTAAGCTTGAGCTCTGGCCTGCCAAAAATGCCATGCCTTCGATTTAGACTAGAACCTGGTATTTCCAATGAATTTATGTGGACACAAAGCCCAGACTGGAGTTCTAGGCAAGAACATTTCCTAATCATATGGTTTTGAAAACCTCTCAAGGAACTCCTAAACTATGCTGCTGTTACTCAGTTTAATCAGCGAGTGGCTAAAATTCCCTTTCCAAAGATCTGATAACTCTTTCCTGTCTGCTCATCTCTAGCTTTCCATCTACTGACAACTACTTTCTCTTTATATACATATTCAAAGAGGAAACTAAGAATACAAGGGTCATTTGGTTTTCCTCATATATGGGCAGTCACAAGGTCTGATAACCAACTGCATCTTGCCCTGTTTTGTTACCCTGACATGTGGGCCAGGAAAATGAAATACTTGGACCTTAGATTTTCCCAGCTGTCTATCTGAAACATGTCATGATCTCCAATATCCACATGTCACCAGTGACCTTCACAAACACAGTATTAAAGGGATGAATTTTAGACAAATTTAGTTGAAGTGTTTGAAACATTGCTCAAAATACATGGAAGAGCTGGCAAGGTAATAGCTGTGAAGAATTTTTCAGCATTGTTATTCTGGAGTTAGAATAGGAGTTGCATGTTAACCATGTAACAGAAAGCTATCTGTTACATAGACAGATTTAATGCATAATGAACTGTTGTATGGGTACTTATTCCATGTGCTTGAAAACACAGAGCAAGCTCAAGAGCAGAATGGCACGTTCATATAGACATTAATAACACACAAGTACATGCTAACTTCAACAAGCCTAGATTTATTAACCAGTAAGACAAGCGGCCTAACTTTATTACAGTTTTAGTAGGTTGGAGCAGGGGGAGTTGCCTTTTTCTTTCAGATTCCCTCAGTATTTTAAGCATACAGCCTACAAGCTGCAGTCATGACTTAGCTTCCACACCACGATGCAAGTCAAAGCATCTTAATTAGAGTTATTCCATCAAAGGACTTAATTCCTTGTATGAAACATGATCTACAGGCTGACTGACAGGTTGTATCTTTGTTTCCAGAGGTGCTGATTTAAAGCTGGAAACTGACAGTTTTATTTCAGATAGGGCTGAAAAAACATAGACATTTAAAACTATAAACATAATTTTAAATAGTGGCAGGTGTAGAGATGGACAGCAAAGACCAGATCCTTATGAAATGGAAAGGTCACAGAAAGGCTTGTGTCACTGACTATATTTTTTAATAGATAGCTACATAGCCAGAGAACAGAGAATTCACATCTGAATTCACAGATGGGTACCAATATCTATATGTAATCCATGCAAAGTAGAGAGAGGTCACCTTTTTTCTTAAGACTTGCATTTATACAGCCCATACTATAACTTGTGATGGCAAAGAAAGCGTTAAGATGGAAATACATTTGAGCATTCTCATTGCAAACCTGAGTTTAAAAAACCAAAAAGAAGGCATGCGAGTTTGTCACTGTGTCACCTCTATTGATTATGTGACTATGGATTACCTCACACATGTACCACCACCTGCCTGGGAAGGTTCAGAACACTGTCAGTGGAAGGACTGGTGCTTTGGACTGAGGAGCACTGGCAAATGCTTGTTTGGACTCGGTTGTGAGTGAGACCCAGGATTTTGACTTAGCAAGATCTGTGTTTACTAGCTTGAAGTCTCTGAGCTATTTAAAGGTCTCCAGAGATCCCTAAAGAACCCAAACGCATTATGGAGTAGCGTTAACTTACTGCACAGAGATTTATATCTAAAAAAAGTTTACTAACTGAAGATTACTTTTTTGTCTAAAGGACTCCTGCATGCATAAACATTGTAAAACAAGGCCCTAGACCCCTAATTTAGAAACTGTGCCTGAATTCAGTTAATTTGTAACTTCATTTTAATTCCCTGATTTCATACAACTAAAACCACTAATACATTAAAAATTGTGCCACTCAATGCTTCTACTTCCTGCTCATAATAAAGCATTGTACATTGTTAATTTTATTAGAGTGACAGATAACTTTTAAATATATTTAAATACATTTACTAGCCACTGCATTTTCTGTAGGGTTTATAATAAAAGATATGAAGTGCCTTTTTTTGTTTTTTTAAATACTGTCTACAGGAAACACTGATCTTTTATCCCTGATCCTGAACTTCATGACTAACACCTAGCTAATCAAGTAACTTGAGAAAAGTAACTTCTGAAAAGTATGAGCTAATGCCTGATAAAATTAAACTAAGTATTGATTATATTGTTATTTATGCTGGCCTTAAACATAGTTAAGAGAAACATGTTAGCTAGCTAAATTTATTGCAGCAACTAGCAAGCAGGCCTTTAACTGCGGCAATACTATGCTGTACTTAATTAAGTGGCAAAGCCAAGTTCCACATACACTTTGTGTACTTCCACATGTAGTACTTACTATTTGCCACTTTGTCAGCAAGCAGAATACAATTTTAATTGCTTAGATTTTGGATCACTTCATCACTGCCCCTGTCTTTTGGATCACTTTGAATCACCACCTCTTTTACAGCCAAGACTAGGTCATACTCAAGTCAGTTGAATTCCTTGTTATTTCTGGTACACAGTCCATTTAACTTGGATTTTTACCTTAATTTTACCTTCTGTTAAACTTGAGATACCTGACTATATAAAAAAGTTTTAGATTCAGAAACATCAGATCTGTATTCAGGGTATCAAATGTTAGAATTGTAAGTTATTTCTTTTAGGGAAAATATTACTTATGAAGAGTGCATCAAACACTTGTTGCTTTAATACTGGTATGAACAAAGACAGACGACGTAGTGTCTCCACACTCGTAGCCCCACTCCCCCTTTCCTACATACTGATACCTATTATCTTTGCTTCTTTCCCTTTTTTATTTCTCTGACAATACAGTAGAATAGTTGTATCTAAGAAACCAGGCACCCTGTTCTATGCTCAGACCTGTATTTTTTCCAACAGTAAAAGAATCAGTATTTCTGGAAAACTAATCCCCCCCTTATAGCAGTCATTTCATTCACAACATACTTCTGTATCCAGAAACAGTTCTCAACACAAATAGACAAAACTGATACTTGTGCTTATAACTGTGAAACAATGAATTGACACCAAGTGAGAATTTTTAACTGTGCTTACCATCTAGTTGCATCTTCCTCCCTCAAACTAGTATAAGGATAACATGCCATAAGCTGGGGAAAGAGGAAAAAAAAAAGCCTTTAGAAACCTCCTTACACAAAAAACCCAGTAATCATTGCTCAGTTACCTGCCAGAAAATTCCTGAAGAGAGATACTAAAATCTTGATGTTACATGCAGAAAGTCATGTAAAGTGGCAGGTAAATAGAACCTGCTTATAGAGTAAAAAAAAAGTTACACAATTTCTACATAATGGGAAGGTCTAGACTGATTATTTTTCTCTAAACAGAAAGTAGGTCACCACTTTTGTGGGGAAAAATTTAAAAAACCTCAACACAAGACACATTTAAATAAAGCTACTCTATTAGTTAATGGCGAGATTGAAGTGACTATACAGAATAAGGTTTGTAAAACCAAGATTAAGGTTAATTATTATATTATTTTAAAAGGACTATTTAATAGATATTTCTTAAACACAGTTCTTCGTTATTGATGGCAAGACATCCAAGGGCACAGTTTGCTACTGTAGTAAAAAACACTGCTTTAAAAGCTGGCTAGTTGTTGGGTCTGAGAAGGTAACCTTAAATTGGAAATCATTATTCAATGGGGGCATAACAGTAGTCAAAGGACATATCCTTGTTAAGCACCCTTCACCCTTTCTTATTGATGTTTAATCACCAGTCTAAAAGAAAACACAAAGTCACTGCTGGTAAAGTTTGCAGCTGACATAACTGTAGTAGTAGTAAATAACAAAGACCAACAACTGATCTACAGAAGTCCCATTTGCCTTGTAAGCCATGCTATTTTGGGCACCATGTTTCAGCATAAGAATACACAAAGCCATCCACCAAAACCTCAAGATTAACACTGAGGACTTACACATGCAAATAAAGTTCACCGAAACCAGCTTCAAGCCTTGAGGGCCATACCACCATTCAGAAGAGGTTTCAGGAATTAGATAGAATATTCAACTAAATAGGCTCTTCCAGAGGTGACCCCTCAGTGAGAGAAACAACTCTCTCTGTATGAGCAAGGGAAGTGTATTCCCACTACATCCAGCAGCAATATTTTCTGTTCTGTTGTCTAAAAGCTGCTGGCAAACTGAAAAAGGATCAGTAAATAGTTCTGAGAATAACTCATGGTTTGGAAAGCTTGCTTTACATTAAGAATATTGCTGTGCAAGTATACATATATGTATATACATTTTTTTTAAAGCCACAAAAAAGTCTTACTTTAATAGATAAGGACTTAGGCTAAATGGATTGCACTTGTGCTCAGATGACTCATTTTCTCAGATTGGTTGCTCAGTCAGGCTGAGCAATCATTGAGTCTGATTGCTCAGTCAGGCTACATCTGAAGCACACCACTTAGACACGTCCCAGATACAGGTGTGTACTCCTAGCAGCACACCGGAATAAGATATATGTCATCCTTCCTAAAAGTTACTGGTAAAAAGCTATGAAATATCCTAATAATTTCTTAGTTGCACAGTTGGAGAACCAGGACTGTAGTGTCCTCAAGTCCATTTGCCTTGCTTTAAACTACAACTCATTGACCCTGTTATCAGGTTCAACATACCTCAACTCTCTGATCTGCTTATTATAGGGCCCAGACACACAACCAAGATCATCAGCTGGTAAGCTGAGCCCCAGTTGCCGTCTGTGCCTCCAGGTGCAGCCACAACAAGTAACAGGTGCATCTACTTTAGCTTTTTAGCATCATCAGGATTACATTTTCTGAGGCAAGATTCCCTATTATCCTGATTTACCATACATTGTTTCATAGTATGGAACAGTTTTGGGTTGTACAAACTAAACTGCTTTCAGATTAAATCAAAGGAACAAATCTAACAGACCTGTTAGAGGGCAAATCAAAGGAACAGACCTGCTACCTGGCAAGGAGTCTCCAGGTGACAGAATGAGACTAGAGCTAGTTTAAAGCAAAAACACTACAGCATACACAGCATGAAGGCTTGGGACTCAGCATTAGCTTTGTCTACAAAACCCCTCCTTTGCCCCAAACTAGCATGAGCACAGCCACCACGTATCCCTCAGTTTATTCACCTTCCACCAGTTAAGAAACTGACTGAAATTGCCATGTGCTGCAGGCACCTATGACTACTCCAACCTCAGGAGCATCCCACAGCTACCACCAACCCACAGCAAGTTACTATCCCATACTTTTCCCCCCACATACCTGTGCCTTTGGGAATGTGATCTCTCACCAGCACATCACAGCACCCAGACCTTACTCCCTCACAGTCTCCAGCCCAAGTCTTTATAGACCCTCCTGAAGAGCCTCTGGACAGCCCCCACTCCCTCGTTACAGCAGCTGATTGTAAATAGGTGCCAGGTGAGGGGCTGAGGAGCCTTCCACCAGCCCCTGTGGCCTTCTGTCTTAGGGACGAGGGCTACTGCTGCTTGTGCAGGTTCATGCTGTGCTGCTCACAGAGGGTCCTGGCTCCTCCGTGGTGCTCAGATAACAGCGAGCATCCAGGCTAACTTCTTCACAAAGGAAGTTTCCCCTAAGATTAATGTCTCTGTGGATATGAGGAATTGCTCAGCACTTGATGTTTTAAGCAGCAAGGGGTGCTTCTGATAGTGGGAGATTCTGGATACAGGAGTAATCTGGGAACGAAAAGAAATTATGTACTTCAGGTAAATTGTCCAAATAATCAAGCACTGTGTTTCACACCCTCCAGCCACAGCAATCTAAACACCTGAAATTAGAGAATATTATAACAAATGGCTCAGAATAACCTGAAGTCTTTGTGTACAGCTATTTATATACAACACTTTAATACTGTTAAAATTCAGAAATCTAAAACTCCCTATGGGCAGAGCATGCACAGCATTGACTAAGGTCAGTACCGCTGCAATGCCAATACACCTTGTGCGATGATTTCCTTAAAACTTTTGGAATTCAAAGTAAATATTTCCATTGCCATTTCATTTTGTAATTGGAAGAAAACCAAAGCATTCTAACGAGCGCATGATATATAACTTGAATAATAAAAAGGAAAAATCCTGACTGAGGGGGAGCAGAAAAGCAATACAGGCAGCACCAGGGGAAAGTGGGCTAAAGCCCTTCAAAATGCCCCAGGAGCAGCTGGTATCTTGACAGGTTCAGCACTAATGGTACAGACTCAGCTTCGCTGTGTTATACCAGTATTGCAAGCACTGAAAAACTAAGAAAATCTTTACAAGTATATTCTTCTAGTAGTGAGATCCCATTCCCAAATTTTATGGGAAAAAACACTTTTCCTTCCCAAAGAAAACTCCAGCCCAAAGCAGATAGGAGAAACAAGTAACTGAGGAAACCTTGGCTGCACTATAAGGCTACAGCAATCACTAGTTTTGGAAGAATCTCTTCTGCTTTACAACCAAATATGCCTTGCCTTAAGTTCCCAAGAACTGGATGAAGGTTTCGTACTGTCCCCTGTGTGACCAAGTTGTATTTCTGCTAACAAAGGCAGCTTTTGTTTCCCAGTGGGCTCATCAAAGGCTTTCTGCCAAAACTTCCTTTGAGGGAAAACTGTCCACTAAACACATACTTTACTAGGAAGATCCTGCTTTCCACAAATCTTCTTAGGATTTTCTACCCTAGCAGCAACCTGCTAGAATTTACTATACAACCTGCCCTTGCTCATTTTTTGTCAGTGCTCTCTCCTCCCTTTTATTTCCCCAACAGAAACACACACACAAAAAGAATAAAATTGCAGTGATTTTATATAAATATTGTTCAAATTTGGGAGGCACAGGTGCCTCTGGGAGAGGCTGGGGAAAAGGCTGACATACAGTCAGGAGAACCATTAATATGTACAGCATGTGCAGTGTGATCCTGCAATGGCAAAATCATGTTAAAGGTTTGATTTATGTAGATAAACCTGGAAATACAATACCAACAGGAAATTTGCTCTAATGTGCATATCAACTGAAATGCTACCAGAGAGTGAAACATAGCGACTTCCAGTAATTTCTTTCCTGCATGACCAGCCAAAGAAGAGGTTGAGTTTTTGTATGAAGGTTCAAATATCTCACAATTGTGATCTTTCAACAATTCACAAGGCAGCAAAATGAACTGAGAGGCCCTTTCAAGGAGTTTAAAAGGAAAATTCAATGCCCTTGTCTATTTTCTTTGAATGCTACCAAGGAGTCTGTTTAAAAAATTATGAAAGTGGTTGAGCTGTCTACCAATTCACGTAGACATATTAACATGGTAATTTTGCTTTTTGACATAAATCAGTGAAGTTACAGAATGGGTAACAGTTTCTCTCCTGAGACAGCTGTAATGGTAATCTATGAAAGAACTGACCCCAAATTCTCAGACACTTAATAAAGAAATAGAAACAAGTCTTCTCACAATCTAGGTATCACATTATGCTATTTCAGAGTTCACATGTTGCTATAATTGCTGTTCACATGTTTTTTGAAAAAGGGTCATTCTGAATTCTTGCTAGCGTCTACATTAAATATTTACATTCAGGCCTAAGATGTCTTGTAAAATTTTAATAGCATACGCTCCTATTTAAAAAAACAATAACAAACCCTCAACCTAAATCCTAGCTCATATATGAAGCAAAACATTCTAAACACTGTCTAAACTGTCATTTCTTCCCAAAGCACAAGGATGTTTATGCTCTTGCCTAAGGGGAGATAAACAGAGCTGCATACCACTCCATATTTGTAAATGTTAACTCTGCAAGGTAGAAACTGGCTTCTGTATGCACCAGGCTTCTGTTTCTTCACTGCTCAAAAAGCCATAATATGACATATGCGTATGTATAAATTGAAACAACAAAGATATATGGCTGTGCCACTGAAAAACATGCAGTCTCACTCTTTATTCCACATATCATCCTGACTCCAAGAAACTTTTCAAAATTGCCTCCAGAAATGCATCTTAGGTACCAGCCCAGTGGCCTAATAGTATAACTGGGGACAATTCCATGAGTCTGTGGGACAGTTGCACCCTCAAATCTGGTGTGAGTCAGAAGTAACTTTCGTAGAGTCAGTGGGGACTGACTCTGCTGCTGTGAGTGTGGTAGAACCACACTACTTCTTTAAAAATTTTCAAGAAAATGCTACGAGAAATAGTAACGGTAATGTATCAACCCACCAACTGAATATCGTATAAGGCCAAAGGACTTGCACCACCAGGTAGAAGACTGAGAGCAAAGAACCCAAGGACAGCCCTTTTATGTGTATGTGTCATTCTAAAATAGACTCCTGCAAGCATTCTGGTTAATATAACATACTGTTTGCCAAATATGTACTTTAAAAATAGCAGTCAACTGTATGGCATACCTTGAGTGGTGTTAAAGCTGTCTAGGTTTTGTTATACAAAGACTGTGATAAGTTATAACACGCTGCCAGTGGAAAAAGAAGTGAAACAGCAAAAACTGAGCTGCATAAGATTTTTGAATGAGTACTTAACAGGGAAGGTTAAACCATAACAGGCGTGTCTTAACTTTAATAAATCAGGGCACTTACTCAGATGACTAAACATGGATTTAGGATCTCCAGTGACTCAGATGTTTATAGTCTGGCAACTAAACCTTTACCATTGGGCATCTAAGGAAAAGTGTCCAGTATACCAACAGTCTGTATACCTACAGCTCTAACAGCATGTAGATATTGACATTCTGCCCAGAGGAGCCTGAAGTTACACACTCTTTTAAAATCTTGGCATAGAATTCAGCTTTAGTAGTCTTTCATTTTGGGAGAAACTAATGAGATTTTTTGCATTTCTGCTAATATCTGATCAATTGATTGTTGTCCCAAACTTCTATGTCTCCCTTTTTGAAAAAAATTTCCAGCCTGTTTGACATCTAGCTCACAAGCTCAGTAAACCAGAAGTTTTTGTATTTGTTATTACTGGCCAGAACAGTATTAACCTCAGCTGGGACAAGTTATTCATTTGTGTTACTAGAAATTTGTTTATGATCAATATTACTGATCCTTTTTCTTTTGTACAGACAAAAGTAAGTTGAAGACATGGTTGCTGCCATTTTCAAATGAACACTAATTGTGCAATTTGGAATTTGTTTTTGACTCATTGCAGGTTCGCAGCAAGAGCAAAGCAGCTAAGGCTGGACTGTGTGAGGGAGATGAGGTGGTGTCTATCAATGGCAAGCCTTGTGGAGACTTAACGTATGCTGAAGTTATTGTTCTGATGGAAAGCTTGACTGACGTCCTGCAGATGCTTATCAAGAGGTACAGGAATGCTCAGAATGCTTTGGTGCAATTCTGTTCAGTAAACCACATAGAAAATTCTGGTTTTGAATGCACTTATTTTGCAGACTTATACTGTGAGCTTCTGATAGTCCTCTTATTAATGTCTGTAACTCTGCTTGTCTGTATGGAAAAGGGAGGAAAGACAGACTATTTGATCTGAAGGAATTATTGTATATAATTTGAACAGCACAGTTCAGGCACAGAATTAAGAGTACAGTCTCCAAATGTAACGATTTTATTTCTTATTAGGTATTCTTAATGCTTACAAGGTGTTCACTACCATATCTGCATACTGCAGGGTCTTGACTTCAATTATTCTTTCCACCCCTTTGAAGTAGTGAAGTGTTGTTATTCCCCACAGATATGGAAGTGAGGCTTACAAAAAGCAAAAGCTTTGTAGACAGAGAAAGTGTGTTAGACAGATATGCCTTGATGATGACATGGCAAATGGTCTTCTTGGGGGGGCAAAATATGTCAGGAGGGGGAGAGGGTCTGGAAATCATGAATTCTATTTCTGTAGCTGTTAGCACTTCGCTAGATGAGGTGGGGCAAGTCACAGCTCTCTGGGTCTCAGCTTCTCCATTTATAAAATAGTGACAGTGAATTTCAGCTTTCACTGAAAATGCTTCAAGCTTCTTAGAGTAGAGAACTTTCATGTAAATTTGCAAGCAAGCCAGCAAATGGTCTTCTTGGGGGGCAAAATATGTCAGGAGGGGGAGAGGGTCTGGAAATCATGAATTCTATTTCTGTAGCTGTTAGCACTTCGCTAGATGAGGTGGGGCAAGTCACAGCTCTCTGGGTCTCAGCTTCTCCATTTATAAAACAGTGATAGTGAATTTCAGCTTTCATTGAAAATGCTTCGAGCTTCTTAGAGTAGAGAACCTTCATGTAAATTTGCAAGCAAGCCAGCATTACTGCTCACTGCACATCAGCCAATTCTAATGACTGTTCTGTAATTTTCGCCAGTGTAATGCATGCAATCTTGAGTTCAGAACCACCTACAGTAAGCACATTCTCCCCGGACTTTGTGAATTCAGACAAGATGAACTCTGAATTGCCTTCAGTGTGGGTAAGAAGAGGAAGAAAAGACCTGAGACTTCCACACTCCTTGTCAGGAATTATGGCTCCTCCCCACAAGCTACTGCTGTTCCCTGGATTTGCTCTCCCCCAGGCAGGACTGGGAGGACAGAAGGGGTCAGGATTCATCACAAGAGCTAACAGAGGAGTGTCACTGGAAAGGCTGAAAGGACTCTGGTGCAAAAAAGGCACTTGTCTCTGGTTACCAGGGATGTCTAAACAGCATGTGAAATTCCTCTGTGGTTTCTGCAACCTGCGCAAAGGAACTTTTCTAAAGTGTCTAGTAGTTCAAAGTTACAATCTACCTTCAAAACAAGTTGCTCTCAAGGAGTATTCATTTTATTTATAACAGACATTTTGCATGACCTGTCTGTGTATGTTGTCTTGGGCTAAGAAATGGATCAATGTGATGAGATCAGGGGAACAGTGATAGGTGAGGATTACAGCTTACCTTCTCCACAGTGCATAGCTCTTGTTTCTGGTTCAGCAGTGTACCATTTGAGTGCTCCTCACGTGATAGCTGCATTCTTATGTTTTTAATTCATAACATGACTACTGGAACTGCACTTGTAAAGATGATATTTGTGGCTGACCAGCTGTCTTCTTTGCAGCCATAGAAATAGCTCCATATGCGTTGACTCCTGCCTGTTGCTGCTCTATAACTGATATTTCAGTTGGTCTGAAGGCCACAGTACACTAGCTGAAAGTGACAGCACATCTTCCATTCACTCCATTGCCCCTGCTTGAATGTATGGTGAACGGCAAGACATATCCTGAAAATCGGAACCAAAACAGAGTGCTTAGACCACATAATTCAGTGTTTCATGGAATGAAACTGTGTCTGTTAGAAATTTCAAGAAAATTGCAGTTGCTCAACACTCTGAAAGTAACTAAAATGTTCTAAAGGAATTCACCATGAGAATCTTTGAATTTCTTCTCATCAGCTCATCTTCCCCAATTCCCAGCCCCTACTGTCAGTATCCTCCAGGGTATGGGAGAATAAACTGAAACACTTCTCTTCCCCTGCTACCTCCTTTGTGGATAGTAGCCCTCTCAGCACTACCACCAGAAGGGTTTTTCAGGAAGTGTCTTAGCATCCTCCGAAAGCAATGAGAAGCAAACCCTTCCTTTCCTGAGTAGCCACTTGTTAGCAGCCATCTCAAGAAAATGCTGAAAATCATGAGGAAAGAATAATGCCTAATTAAAGTGGTGTTCCAATGGTGATCTTTACATCCAAGCATCTTTTGCTGGCAGGGAAGAATATTTCTCCTTGGGAAGCTTCTGACTGTTCCTAAACTATTTGCACGAAGGATGAGATTTTCATAGGCAACCATTGTTGGCCTAATTCTGCTCTTACTAAGCTTACTGGGAGGAAAATTAGGCTTTTAAAGTAGTTTTTAAAATGCTACTTGGCCTTTGATGTCTACAAAAGGTTCTCCCAGTACCCTGTAAACCACAGTCAGTAACTGACCAGCAGTGCCCACAAAACCTTTGGTTTACAGGATTAGAGGAAAGAAACACCCTGCAGGGCAGGCACTCTCCAGATGCCATGTGGGGGAGCATCTTGCTGACCTTCCTGACAAATGCTGAACAGATGCATCAGGGAAACATCGAGAATGGGGACAGAAACAGAAACACTAGCCTGCCCTTTTCACATCAGTATTAGCAATTCTTGGGCTACTGCTGAGTCTAGAAAGAAAATTTCTAGGGGGAAGCAGGGAGTGTGCTCAGTGCATACCAAAATTAAATGCACCATGTAGGGAGTAAAACATGACTCTGACACAAACCCTGCCGTGCTGACTCCATGAGTTCTGCTTCCTTCCTGGAATTACACCAGGGGTGTTGCTCCTGCAGTGAGCTGGAAAGACCTAAAACAAAAATAATAATTTGACAAAGCAGAATCTTAAATGACAAAATAGAGATCAGATCCAGTATTATGCCTCCTGACACATGGATACACATTTATGTCTATATAGAGTAGAAGTATATCCATAAGTAGTAAACACCTTTTTAAGGTGGAAATCTTTCTCTCACACATACACACAATCACTCAGCTACCAATAAAGGCTAACATTTAGCTGGCCCAGCCCCCAGTCTCATATCTTACAAGGAAATGTTTACAGATTTCTGTCATATATCTGTACTTAAGAGCAGTACAATTGATCATCCAAATAGCATAATATGATGGAATCCAGCGGCACTCACAAGGAGCTCCCTAAATTAAAATCTGTCTGACCTTTATGTAGCTCCATATGTGGTTTAATGGATGTTACACATCTTGTGCTATTTGAGGCAGACCCAGACTGCTACAAACAGTATGCTGCATGGCTAGAAAACCAAGTGATATTAATGCTTCTTCAGTGCACTGACAGATTTATTTCCTCTGTTGCTTCTTCCAGCCTTTCTTTGTATGGGGTTCCAAAGTTTCAGAATACCTGAGACCCATTTTTGATTTCAGAAATCTCCATAATACTTGATATAAATATTTTACTGAGGGTACCTACTGCTTCCCTCATTTGAAAAAAGTGCTTTGCTACCTTCTAGTCAACAGAAAGCCTTAATAACATGCTGCAGTCTTGCTGTACAGAAAAGGTTTCTTCTTGAATTAATAATAGTCAGTATGGCCCAGAGTACTGAAAGAAGAAGCAAGAGAGTACACTAGGAGTCCTAACTGGGCCAGAGGAATGAACAGTTTAAAAAAGGGAGCTACACTGAGGTATATAGTAGGCTTCAGGAAGTCAAAGTAACATTTGCCAGTTAGAAATATATATTTTTTAATAACTAGGAAATATTGTATGGGTTTACTACCCTTTTTCACTGCATCACTGGAATAAGCCCAGAATGTTTTAATTATTCCATGATATATTCCTCGCAGGAATTCTCTGAATGTATTTCAAGTATTCATTCCCCTCCATCTGATCCTCATCCAGTACTTACCCCTTTCTTAGAGAGTAAACTTTTTGGGACAAGAGCTATATGTGAGGATGGTGCCTAAAACAGTTGTAGTAGTAGCCACAGAGCCAAAAATTAACCACTCTTCTGATGTCATGCACAGTTAATTTTCTCATGCACATGTAAAATATGAAGAAGTATTGTTCCAGAAGTCTCAGCAGCATTTGTTTAGAAACACTGTAACAGAAATGTGTCTGTGAAAGCATACTGATTGTAGGGATGATATAATTCAACATTGCAGAAGGATGGTAGTAGGATCATCGTTCTACCGCAGTAGTGTAATTTCCCTGTTACTGAACTGTTAAGTTGAAGAATTCTGAAAGATACAAAAATGCTTCAGTTTAAGACCTTTACATTCTAGGAAAATTTTTCTACTTAAATGGACCTGCTAGCAGGTACCACAATTCATATAGGGGGAAAAATGCTATACAGAAATTGCTTTTGTAACTGTACTTACAATTGCTGTGTTTACAGCAGCTTAATTTCTTGAATTACTTGTTTATGTATGTGCAGATCCTCCAATGGAATAAATGAAACCTTGAGCAGTGAAAGAGAAAATGGAAAACATGATAACATAAAAAATGAGGACTATAGGCAGAGTACTACACTGCAAATTAACACAGCGAAAGAGATACCCCATGGAGATTTATGCATCACAGAGATATACAGTGAGACTCACCAGGGAGCAGGAGAAAGCAACAAACACTTTTCTGAAATGAAACAAGAGACCACACAAAGCCACAGAATTACTCCTAAAGTGATAGGCACCTCCAAAGTGCTCGTGACAGATGAAGCTGCTTTCAGAGGGAAGACAGAAGAAAGGCGGCCAGGTACTATGGTTGAGCTGCAGTTGTCCCTCTCAAATGATGCACACAAGGGCACCAATCCTCCTGCTGTGACTCTCTTAGGGGCAGAAAAATGCACTCCTTCAGGAAGAGCACCCAGTGTACAAGAAGTTGGGACTAGCCCTGTAATTGCAATTCCCCTGGGAGTGAAAGAGGGCAACATCCAGTGGTCAAGCAAAGTAGTCCAGTTTTCTAGTGGCAAAGAGGTCAAGAGGATCCAAGGTGCAGCTCCATCTCTCCCCAGGGTGGAGGTGATCCTAGACTGTTCAGACAGGGAGAAGGAAGCACCCAGGTCTCTAGCTGACAGGGGGTGTGTTGATTCTCAAGTGGAAGGAGGGCAGTCGGAAGCACCTCCTTCCCTTCTCTCCTTTGCAATCTCATCAGAAGGCACAGAGCAGGGAGAAGACGACCAGCACTCGGAAAGGGATCACAGACCTCTCAAGCACAGGGCGAGGCACGCAAGTAAGTATGTCCCATCTAATCATTTGCACTGCCTGCGGGTATCTTTTTTAACTTTAAACATAATTTCAGAATTTAGGCTGCATTAGAAAAACAATGTTTAGAGTTTTTTTCTGCAGTTTTCTAAATTTCCCTCTCTCTTTTTCTTTTAAATGATGTTTCTGTTCTTGCTTTATATATTTTTTCAGGGTAATACAATGCTCCTGGTGATGAGCCAGAAGTATACCAATGCCTTAACTGTGTTGAATAACTTTGCTTAGTAGACTTCCACTTTGAATTTAACTCATGACTTTGTCCAACTAAAAATACTTACATCTCCAAAAAGGTCTGAATTCTGCTGGTCTTCTAATGCATATTCAGAGGCAATCTGTAGAATATTAACAAAAAAAGCAAGCTGCTTGCACATGTCTAAGCAAATCCTGTGGATTTCTCCTTTTATAGCAAAAACTTTGTGTTGTCATTTGCATTATCTAAAATCAAAGCCATGCCACTGCTCTTAAAAGTTAATTAAAAAGGCTAATAGAAAAGCTTGATGTTGCCTGCAGAAGAGATTTTGACAGACACTAGCATGTGTATAACTGTTACATGATCCTTTCAGTTTTGTCAGTCTTCTCCAGACTGTAAAGTGAACATGCTATTTCTTCTGACTCCCATACCCAGAGGTCAGCTTCAAAATGTGCCCAAGAAGTTTACATGAAAGTAAACTTGCAACTGGATCCAATATTAATTAACTGAGTGTAGATACATACTATTTATTTATTTATTATTTTATTCATTTGGGACCTTTCTATTGGTTGCTTGCTCTTTCCCAACAATGTTAAGAATCCTGTCTGGGGATTTAGTAGCAGTATGTCAAAGGTGCTTGAATGTGTGCACTGATATACTGTAGCAACAAGCTATTTCATATGCAGTGTTGGAATTAGTCTGCTAACCCACTGCTAATTCATCTGTAAGCATATTTTTAGCATGATAACCATTTGTATCTTATTGGCAAGTGGATTAAGCAGTTACTTATGCCTAAGTGTCTGTATGCAATCCACATATTTTTGGCATATTAAATGAAGCATAAAAGAAAAGTGCACATGCTTTACATTTTGGCTGAGAAGTTAGCACCAACTGTGGAACTGTGCCTGTCTTTCTTAGAGAATTACTTGCAGTGCCTGTCTAATAAGACAAAAGTACAAAGAATGAACTACATTCTACATGATAAACTCTTCTTTCAAGCAGGACATAGATTCTGTCCTTTTCCCATCTCAACTATGACAATCTCAGTTCCTTCTAATCTAGTGGCAGGTCATTATCCTTAGGAACCACCGATTTAATCTATTAAAATTTGCTTTTATTATTATTACTATTATATGTAAAATCCTGTCTACACATTAGAACAAACAAATTGCCAAGCATAGGGGAATAATCTGTGTGCAGCAAATACTATGCATGTTTTTTATAAAATTAAAAGCTATAATGCAGCATTTAAGTCTAAACTAGAGAAGAACATTTATTATAGGGGTTTGATCTCTTTAGCAGAAATTTTCTCTGTAAATAGTAATCAGATTATATTTACCTGAAGAGTTAACATTTCTTCTGCCATCTTTTGGAACTATTGATTAAGTAACTATCCAGATGAATTAAGAAAACATATGCCAGCAAAATGAAAAGTTTCAGTTTTTGCTTTCCACAGAACTGTATGGGTACCTGCTGAATCCCCTTCCCAGAAAAACACTCACTGCTAATGCAAGTAGCTTATTTGAAAGCATAGAACTTACATCTTTCTGTTTGCAGAGGCACTCTACAGCCCATACTTTTGGAAAATGTTTTTAGTGACTATTGTAAGCATTTGGATCGCCAAAGAACTGGGCCAAGGATTTTGTGATTTGGCCCTCTCACAATAAAATATTACAAATTGCTGGTTTGGGTGCCATGCTCTTTTCTCTTTTATAGGTTCTTGTGAGAACCATTGGTCCGGTCATGCCGTCATCTGGCATAATGGCAAAACTCCAATTGTCTTTAATAGGAGAAGTATCAGATGCCATCTACTGACATGGCTAAAAGGATCATTAATAGAAAATACATCACATGGCTTTCTTCAATGAGTTTGCTTTATTTATGCTAGCAAAAGATACTAAATAATTTACTGTTCCATTTTCATATATCAGAGGCACACTTTTTCCTTTTGAAATTAAGTGGAAGGGGACCATTAATTTAGGCAGGAACAGCTTTAAATTCTAGCTATTTAAAAGGGAAAAGCTATTGAGGCTGTCATTTGTGAGATGTAGAGGTAGAATATAAGGAAGGGAAAGAAACAGGGACACCACCTGACTGGTGTTGCCCCATGAGGCACATGCTCCATGTCACATAACAAGGAAGCAGTCATGCTGATGTACAGTGGATCTATCAGCTTTACAGTTGCATCTATTCCTGTTCCACTACTTGATGAACACCGGTAATTTTTGCTTTAAGAAATATGTATTATTGATAAATGCTAGCAAAAACTCTTGAGAAGTTAGTTGAGCCTCCTTGATTCAGTTCTTAAATGTGTATTCATTCTTGCCACATTTTCAAAATAAACATTCTGGAGCTGTTATATCCTATACAATTTTGGATTATGTTTCAGGCAAGTAATGCTTGTTAAAAGACTGAAACCTGCTTTCATTGAGCACCATGGCCAAACTCCCACGTCTTCCAAGGGGCTGGAAGTTAATGCTAATATTTTCTGTGTATGACTTTGTGGATGTATACTTGCTTTTAAATAGCTAATACATAGAAGCATACTGACTTTTAGCAATTATATACATTTTGTAATTCATATGAGTAAAATAAACACATAAATGGCAGAAGCTGCTACTGTCGTCAGACAGAATACACTCAGTTTCATTTCGTCTCAGATGTTATGCAGTCATGGGCCTGGCTGGCTGGGAATGTCTGCTGTAAGCCTAGGAACTGTGGTCAAACACTTGGTAAATACCAGATCATAGAAATTGAATAAATGAGAAAATATCGTCTGCCTGTTGCTGCTGAGATTACTTATGGAAATAAAAATCAAGAATGCTAGAAAAAGGGACACACGTAACGTTTCTGTTGAACTAAGAAAGTCCTAAAGAAAGTGATGTAGCCTTTGAACTTGCATGGGTGTATGGAATTTACAACACTGTTGACATTGTGGGAAAAGCTTAAGTATAATGATCTCTCTATACAAAAGAAAATAAGTGTTTTAATACAGGGGAAGGGGGAAGTGGGTAAATTTCAGTATAGATAAATGCAGAACTATTTGTTATTAGTCATCTTGTATTTTTGTGAGCTGCATGCAATTAAACGTGCACTTTGATTCTTTCCATAGGGCTCCGGCGAAGTGAAAGTCTGTCAGAGAAGCAGGTCAAAGAAGCCAAATCTAAATGTAAAAGTATTGCATTGCTGCTGACAGCAGCTCCCAATCCCAATTCCAAGGGGGTGTTGATGTTCAAGAAGCGTCGTCAAAGGGCGAGGAAATATACTCTAGTCAGCTACGGTACCGGGGAGTTAGAACGTGACGAAGACGAGGGAGAAGAAGGTGAAGGTGAAGAGGGGGACAAAGAAAACACTTTTGAAGTGAGTTTGCTTGCAACAAGTGAGTCAGAAATAGATGAAGATTTCTTCTCTGACATTGACAACGACGGTAAGATTGTGACGTTTGACTGGGACAGTGGTCTACTTGAGGTTGAAAAGAAGACAAAAAGTGGAGACGAGATGCAGACGCTTCCAGAGAGTACAGGTAAAGGGGCCCTCATGTTTGCCAAGAGGCGGCAGAGGATGGATCAGATCACAGCTGAGCAAGAGGAGATGAAGGCACGCACAGTGCATACAGAAGAACGAAGGGAAGCCACCATGTCAGAGAGCTTCCAGAAAGTAAGCTCTTCAGTCTATCAAGCAAAAGAGGAAGAAATGTCAAGACAGCAGACCTGTGTGAGCAAAAGCTACACAGACATGAGCCAGAATCATAGCAAAATGGTACAACAAAATGGCTTTGGCTTAGCACCAGACACAAACCTCCCTTTTCAGTCCTCTGAAGCTCAAAAAGCAGCATCTTTGAATAAAACTGCTAAACCCTTCCCTTCTGGGGTTCAAAACCGAGCAGCTGCACCATTTTCACCCACAAGAAATGTCACTAGTCCTCTTTCAGACATACCAGCACCACCTCCTTACTGCTCTATCAGCCCACCACCTGAGGCTTTATACAGACCTGTTTCAGCTACTGTAGCCAGCAGAGCCGCCCCAACTGTGTGGTCACCCACCGAGCCAACAGAACACATAGCATCCAGAGACGAAAGGATTGCGGTGCCAGCCAAAAGAACTGGGATACTGCAAGAGGCAAAGAGAAGAGGCACTTCAAAACCTATGTTCACTTTCAAAGAAACACCCAAAGTAAGTCCTAATCCTGCCCTGTTGTCCCTTGTACACAATGCAGAGGGAAAAAAAGGTACTGGAGCTGGTTTTGAGTCAGGACCTGAAGAAGACTACCTCAGTTTGGGAGCAGAAGCTTGCAATTTCATGCAGACTCAAGCATCTAAACAAAAAGCCCCTCCTCCTGTTGCTCCAAAGCCTTCACTCAAGGTCTCTCCTACTGCTGATACTCCAGTTTCACCAGTTTGGTCACCCTCAGCTGTGGCTTCTAACAAGGCTCCTTCTTTCCCAGCACCAGCCTCACCTCAGGCAGCATATCCTGCACCACTCAAATCTCCACAGTATCCTCATTCTCCTGCCCATCCCCCAAGTACTCTCAACCTAGCTGGTCCTTTCAAAGGGCCTCAGGCAACCCTAGCGAGTCCAAACCATACACCCAAGACAACACCAGTCACACCAAGTGCTGGAGGAACAAAGCCGCGCTTTGAGATGCCACCAGCTATGAGTGGAAAAGGAGCACAGTTATTTGCCAGAAGGCACTCTCGAATGGAGAAGTATGTGGTAGATTCAGAGACTGTGCAGGCAAACATGGCACGAGCCTCATCTCCGACTCCATCTTTACCAGCTTCTTGGAAATATTCATCTAATGTCCGAGCACCTCCACCTGTTGCTTATAATCCCATCCACTGCCCATCTTATCCTCCTGCTGCTACCAAGGCTTCCTCTAAGTCCACTGCTGCTACCAAAAATACAAAAAGAAAACCTAAGAAAGGTCTCAATGCTTTGGATATTATGAAACATCAACCTTACCAACTTGATGCATCTTTATTTACTTTTCAACCTCCTAGTACTAAGGAAAGCTTTGCTATTAAGCAGACATCGAAGTTGTCCACTTCAAAGCAAGCTCTACCTATAAGACCGCCAAGTGCTGGCTCTCCTACTAATGTCCGGGCATCTTCAGTGTACTCCGTGCCAGCCTACAGTTCACAACCTTCGTTCCAGTCAAATGCCTCTATCCCAGTAAATGAATCATTTTCACCTACAGGCTACTCTGCATTTTCTAAGCCAGAAACCACCACATCCTCCTTGTTTACTGCTCCGAGGCCAAAATTTTCAGCAAAGAAAGCTGGCGTCACTGCACAGGTGTGGAAGCCATCAATTATTGAAGAGTAAATCTTATAGCTGAAACTTAGTGTCCATTTTGCTTGCAGTCAATTGTTTGCAGTGATAACCTGGCACACAAACAGTGCCTATAGTATTCCTTAGCTTACTTAATAACATCAGATGTATCACCTCAAATCTGGGTCCAAAATATCTGAACTTTTTTAAAGAATCAAAATAGATACAAATTTTAGCACATTTATGCATATTATCAGATGTTTTATACATGTAACATCCTGAAATGAATAGATACCATTGTATTAAGTAAGCAGGACACTAGGTTTTTGCTTTAGGACTACTACAACAGAAACAACAGTAAGCAATATTCCTGGTATGTCAAATTATTAGAGAAGAGCTTTCTTTCTGGCCCGCTCTCCTACTATGTTCTAATGACCTAGGGATTTGAGGACTATTTTTTTTAAAAGAAGTGCCTTATTAAATTATATTAATAGTAATACATATTACTAACATAGCATAAAATAGATACAGTATTAGACTCTGACTGATCACTAGCAGAATACAACTGGATAGACCTTTGGCCTGCACAGAGCCCCACTGAATTCAGTCAGAATCTGTCCTGGTTCAAAGGTCCTTCCACAGGAATCTGATTGATCGGCCAGGGGCTTAGTTTGTAAGCTATGTGGATCAGCTGTGATCCAAAATCATGAATTGCCTCTGTGATTTCACAGAGAATGTGCTGTAAGAGATGCTGGAGTGTTCTGAAGACTAAAAGAGGTGGAAAGACAGCTGGAAAAATTGTTAAAGATTTCCCATTTGGGGGAAATTTGACATCCCAAGTGCAGACATATTTTTAGCCAAAGTTTGCCTTGAATCCAGCAAGTAAGACAGAAGCCAGTAAATCAAAATTATTGAACATCAGAGAAGTGAGCTGGGTTTTGCAGCTGCAATGTAATGCAATAGTTTCTTGTGAAAGCACAGTGATAGGGAACTGAAGGGATACATACATTCAAGAGTACCAGTTCTTGCAAGCAGAGTAGTATATGCCACAGAAATTAGCACTTAACAGTAAATCATAAATATGACCATGTCTTCCTACTGGTCTCTTGTACACATTTTGTTATTTTCACTTGGGGCTTTACAGTGCTTTTTCTCACTTTAAATCTTTTTACTCTGGTCTTATACTTTCACCTTTTACTTGTATTGGGGACTAAGGATTGAAATACTGCTACTGTAGAAAATTCTTAAGAGTCTGCCATCTTGAGACCTACTGTACAATACTGCAGCGAATACACAGTCTTGCTGAAATCAAGGAGCTATGTTTGAATAGTTTAGCATGTTTTTCAGTAAGCAGTCCTGTTAACATCAGTCATGCTAGGTCTGAAACAAAGTGTTGTTTCACACAACTAAGGGTATCAAAATCCATCTCAAGTGTGAAGCTAAAGATTAAAGTATCACTCTGTGAATAAAGGTGGCAGAATCCATTGATATATTTGTTTGAACTACCATTCAGCTAGTTACAGACCAGATTATGGATTTTTATATCATAGGAGTTTTACGTAGAACTATCTATCTTGATGAAGAAAACATTCCCCAGTATGAACAAAATCTCCTTAGTTTTGTTCCATGATGGTAACTCAAACTGCAATCAAAATTGAGAAGAATGCATTTGGTTGTACATGCAAAAAGCCGACTGGAATCAAAGTCTAATCAAGCCAATAAAAATCATTCCTTTGAATTTTGAACCTCCAGAATCCTACTCTCCCCTTTAAATTTTGGATTGGGATACTGACTGCATTAGAAGAAAATGACCAAGTGATCGATCTCCCTCTTAAAATTCAGGAGAATGATAGGAAATTTTGAAAAATAAAAAATAGTTTAGAAAACTCAAGGAAGAATTACTTTGTGTTTACCTGGAAATAGAAAGTAGCAATATTTTAATCCTTTCAAGATCTCCCTTTTATCTGTTTTCCACTGTCAATACCTGTATTTTTCTTCTATCATTAAACTTGTCCCTTTCCTCTCTGCCTGTTTGGTTGTTTTCTTTGGTTTGGTTGCTATTTTTTCATTTCACTTACATGTACAGACTGACAGTATATTATAGGGGAAATCTATTTTCTATGCTATCCTGTTAATATGAAATCTTCTCCCTCTCCTTCCCTTTCCTCTTCCCCTTCCCTTTCCCCTTCCCTTTCATTCCTCCTTCCTTCCCCTCCAGTAGAAGTTTTATCTGAAGTTACATAGACTATTTTAGGTAGAAGTTTAAGATACTAGTACCTACTTGGAATAAAGATACCCTACCAAAGACAAGCAGTGCTGCTAGAGATACAAAGACATCCAATCAGCCTCATATTGCCTTACACGTTTTTACTTACAGTCTCCTCCTGTAAAATACATCTGTAAATTATAATCACGTTTCTGTCCCTGTTCACCCCAAGAATATTTCCTTAATGAGGAGATTTTTAGCAGTTTTGTACTTCCACCACAAGTATTGATGTTGATGCATGTGGCTACTAACAAGATACAGCAGCTTACACAGCATGGCCACCAGTTTGTATCAGGCTTAGCTCAGTTACTTTTGGAATTCATCACCAGCTACTGAGTACCCTGTGGGAAATACGGAGATTACTGAAAACTAACTTCTAGCATATGCCTAATGGCATAGCATTCTTCAAGTAAGAAATAATAAGCATTATTATTCTAATTATCAGCAGAAGAAACAAGAGGTAAAGCTGGGATATATTCTTATGCAAAGGAAATCAGGTCTCCCAGAAACACAGAAGTCAATAGGAGCTAGAGGAGAGCTGTGGATTGAAACAGAACATTTCAGTTTCCCGAGTCATCTGTCTAGAACTAAATTCACCTGGAAGACAGAAATGCATAATTGTCATCTTTAAAATCATTTTGCTATTTCTTTCATTTTCAGCACAACTCAAATGTTCACTTAGGAAGTCAACTAAATCATATGCATGTTTACAGCAATAAGCAAAAAATCAGCTTCTGTGCTAGCAATATAAAATATAGCTATTAGCATATCTTCTCTTTACTTTGTGCAAAAGAAAAGGAAGTGCATCTATGCTGAAAATTTGGATTTTGATCACATTTGGATTTTTTGCTGTTATTCAAATACAAGTATTCCATATGGCCTATAGCAATGACAGAAGGATTTTTTTAAAGCACCAGTAAGAGTTAAAGAGTTAAAACCAAAAGGCCCAGTGACAATAGTCCTTTTAACTCAGCTAAGATCTTTTGAAAA
Organism: Haliaeetus albicilla; assembly: GCF_947461875.1. NCBI lineage: Eukaryota > Metazoa > Chordata > Aves > Accipitriformes > Accipitridae > Haliaeetus > Haliaeetus albicilla. Next base: position 4,065,168 of record NC_091483.1, on the reverse strand, counting down.
TCCCATTCAAAGTCCAACTCCGAATTCAATTTCATATAGACACATCATTGCACACACACAGTGCTTGGATCCAACTTGGCTTCAAGACTCTTTTTACTAATCAGGTAAGTCTGTAATTCTTATTAATATTTCAGAAGACTAGCCTACTTAAAGTAATAGTTTTATCCAAAATGTAATCTCTTGTGAAGCAGTTGTTTAGAGGAAAGTTGAGCTGTTCATTGTCATGGGTCCAAATCAAAAGCTAACAATCATGTCAAACATCACTGAAATGTCAAGAAAATGAACGGTTTGTGTAGAGGAGCTATTTGAAATTTTGCTTTGAAAGGGCAGTGAGCTTTTGTAAATGGTTTTCTGGGAAAGCTATTAGAATTATTTTAATATAATATGACAAGTCTACCAAGATGAAATTGTTATGTTTACTAGGTAAGCATATTTAACAGTGAATTTTAGGCCACCCCTAATAACAATACTTCCAGTATGTTCACATTGAAAGAGGAATTTAAGTGCTTTATGTTGGTTTTAGCACATTTAATTATAGTACACACTGGAGGTATTATACTGCACCAGTTTGGATCTCACATTCTAGACAGCCTTTTCATGAAAACAGCTATCGCAATCAAGGGTTTATATACTTTCAGTTTCTGATTCAGTTATAAACCTCTTGTTATAAAACCTGAATTGAAAAGTTTTGTTTTGGAGATGAGTAGCTTTTAGACAAAAAGTTAAAATTTCTGTTGCAAAAATAAAAGACAAAATTTAGTTCTTGAACAAAGAACTGCTTAACTTCTCCCCCCTTCTCTAGGCAAACCACTCTTACTATGTTCCTGCTTAGCAAAAGATAACATATTATGAAACAAACAGAAAGATATTTCAATGAATTTTTCCTGTAGGAACATTTATAGAGTAAACATTACCATCTCTTACAAGTAAGCCTCATTATTTTTTTTCCTGCTCTCTTATGGAAGAAATAATTTTGCCAGTGTCCTAAGATACCTAACAATATCCAGTGACAACAAGCTGCATGGTTCCAAAAGCACCTGGCGAATGGCATGGGACTTTATAATACACTCATATCAAGACATGCAGCAGGGAATGCCCACTTTTCTTCTAGACACACTGACAATTCACTTTGAGATCAAGCCAAGGCCATTTTGAGATCAGCCACCAAAAGGAGGTTTCAGTTAATTTTTGTCTGAAGTCTTCTTGCACTGACCCTGATTTTATATACCTGGCTTTATTTTATTTATTTTATTTTGTATACCTAATTTTATTTTATATGAGACATTCAAGAGTCAAGACACAAAATCAGCCCTAAAACTGTAGTGACCCATTTTGCTGTCACCACAGCAATCACGTGGTAATTACTTTATTTTCTTTTTTTGCAGAGTGCTGTTAATACTCACACTAAAATGAATGTTCACAATTCACATAAATTTGTATTTGAAATAAAGAAATACTAAGAGGCTGAGGTATCAGCAGGCTCCAAAAATAAGGAAGTGAGGGGCTGGTGTGTGGTTCAGATAGGAAAATTAGTGCTAAGTGGCACAGCAGCAATTTCAAGAGAAAAAACTACCAGGCTTAGAGGGAGCCAAGCAGTGGGGAGAAAACTCTAGAAAAAAAAAGCAGAGACTGTACAGGATAAATACCTATCAGAGGATCATGAAATACTGAAGGTACAAGAGAAGAAAACAATCAGCAAGAAGGGTTTAATTATTCTGCACAGAGATGGCTATTTCCAGCCTTTTGTTGAAATTTTCTAGATTATTCTTGGATGACAGAGTGCTCACATCACTGGGCATGATTTTTTTTCCTCTACTATTTACAAAAAGATACTGTGAAAGAACGGAAATGCTAATACCCAGCAAAAAGAAAAAAATGAGCTTTAAAAAAAAGCAGACCCTATCAATAGACTGTTGCTCTGAGAGACAACAGATCTACAAACATATTATCCTAGATAGCTCCTATACACAAGAGTTTTTGAAAGTGCTAAGGTGAACTCTGATAAAAGATCATAAGCAATTATAAAGAGAACTTGACACCAGATGATGTGATCGGGGAGGAGAACTGTTTATCAAGTATCCAGGACGACACCTCAACAAAGGACCAGCCTTACCATCACGCTCTGCTGCTCCAACATCTCTGTGGGGAATCCTCTGTACACTATGAGGTAGGGAAATACCAATGAAACAACAGCACTCCTCACAACTAACAATCTGCAAAATCTTTCTCCTCTCATTTTCCAGGATCGTTTTCCAGATTTTGTAGCTTTAAGAATAAAAAATGATTGGTTCTAAAAAGATCCACTCTTCCAGTCTTGCCTTTTTAACAAAACATGATACAACTTTCTTTGCCTGAAGTCAAACAGCCAGGATTCCACTGACAGCTTTGGCGGTTCGGCATGGCAAGTGCAAATCTTAATTACACAGCTTGGCATAATGTTATTTTATAATGAGTCTACTCAGCTTGAAATAGAAATGTTATACAAGGAAGAAACTTGACAAGATCTTCAAAAACCCGTGGATTCAGAATCTCTGAATTACTCACTGCTGGTAGATTTCTTGGGAAAATATGTGAGCCTGATAATTTCATAGCACACTTGGTGCTACTATCACAAGTTTGTAGTACCCATGACAATGACTGGTTTTACTTTATAGTAAACATTACCTTTGCAAGTGGTCACATAAGGTAGGAGTTGTAATCACCCAAGAGCTATGTTTGACAAGTGCTTTTCAGGCTGGTTGCTTACTACAGGAAGCACTTTAGGTTTTTTATCAAATTATTTAAAAACAAGGAAAAATCCTAAAGCTCAGTGAAATATTATGTTGGAA